>NW_019213248.1:0-11124 GCF_002532875.2 Varroa jacobsoni | reverse complement strand
TACTATATATATATATATATATATATATATATAAACTACCTTTGCCAAAAGAACATGCGTTCTCACCTTAGGTCATATACACGATATTTTGGCTGTCGATCTCGGTTCAACATTGACCTTTTGTATGGGCACGATCTTAGCATATATAATTGTTCGCTTTCTAGCACAGACCAGCACGAAGTCAAGTCTGCGGACCCTGTTCCGTTATTGAACCTGTTGCATTGATCTCGAAGGTTCAACAGGTCCGGCCAACCGCTCTTCTGGTCAGAACCGTGGACAAGAGCGGTACGCTATCATTAGGGTAATGCGTGACAGAAGAAATATCTATGAATTATCCAGGCTGTGTTCGGGCTGTGCATATCATATGCGCGACTTAGCAGAAACACGTGACGACTTTCTTCTTCTTCTTCTTCTTCAACCAGTAACGATAATAAACTGCTTTACATGGGATTGCTCAGAAACGAAGCTAGATATGGAAGTATTATACATACATACAAACAGAAAAAAAAACAATACAGACATAACTAATAGGAAACTATGGTGATGGTAATAATAATTAATGTGGGCAAATCCAGTATATTAACTCACCCAATGATGACAACATGATTACAAACACTAGAGATAATGATAGATGAGAACAATTTTTAACGAAACAGCTACTTAGGCCTACTTAGTTCTAAGGCAAGCAGATCTGTCCGTCAGTTATTCTTACTACCGTATTAAGTTGCCCAAAAGCAAACGTTACGCTGATGACATACACGGAGGTCAATCGTTAAAAGCAAGTAGAACAGCAAACAATCTTAAGGAATTTTCCATTTCCACTCGTAATTAGTCAAGTCATAAATGAGAAAAAAAAAACAACTTAGAAAGAAATCGTCTTTTTCTATCTCGTAAATTAGCTCGTTCTGTAGGAACCAACAATCACAATACTATGCTTACGCTATCTTAGAACTTCTCCAACAGAATTAATTCTATTTTTGCTATGTTTCCCACGCGTCTCATTGCTCTATATACACAGAAGTATTATAAACACCTTAACAAACGTTATTGATATTTCGGATATGAAAGGAACGAAATCATCAACTCAGGATTGAAGTCCCGGTTCTTCGCTATTGCACTTCATTTATCTGGAAGTCATCAACAGCAGACAACAAATATCGTACTTTCGTAAGCACAGTGGCAAATTATTACTGGCTGGTTGTGTTGACAATGAGTGACTGACTGCATTGCAATGAAGAACACTTACTATAACTAGGATTACCAAGGTAAACTTAAGAAGATAATAAACTTGAAGATTTCAGGATCATGACCATAAAGATGAATGTAAAGTTTCTGCCATTGTTTATGATAACTAAGTTAGAAGGAAATTTAGGAGAGAAATAACTTAATTCAACAATAAGCATACCTAGGTAGCGTACACGTATATAGCTATATATATATTAATAGATAGCATCAGTAAATCTATGACAGGTGATTAATGATGATGATGATGATGATGATGACAACGACAACAATGATCTGACGCTTGAAAACCGAAAGAATCTGAATAAAAGTTTAAGTAATTTTCAACGCCCTTCAAGTGACCACAAGACGGCTGTATATCTTCCCTTTCTCAATAACCCGTTCGAAACGTACAAAAATATGTTGGGTCGATCTATAGATTATATTGAAAAGATGACTTAGACTTTTTAGCCAAAAAACATGCCGCTTATATACATAGCGTAAGAACTGCTGCTGTTGTATATATATATTTATACAACAGTAAATATGGGTATAATAGATATACGACACAACTGATTAAAAAAATAGCAAGAGAGTCGCACAGTTATCGAGAGCTGTGTAAATTTACTGACGATATAATAATACGGCGATACGCAGAACGATGACCAAGTACTCAAACTATTCGTTGTTATATCGCCCTAGTTTTTACGACATATTAATATCAATCAGACTCTAACATAGATAAGAGTAACAAGAGCACAATCTAGGCATTGCTCACAGCTCGTCTCACCTGCAATTCGCTGGTTCGCAGAAAGAAACATCGATACATATTGAAAATGAATGCTTCTCACCAACATTCATCTGCATGACGAGCTGATTAGGCCAAGACCGTTTCAGAAAAGTAGTACACAATATTATCTCAGTCCTTACTTACAACTTGCTTTCTTGGCTTCACTTCAACGGCGTATCCTTCTTACTGAGAAACACTGCTGGCTGGTTCTCAATTAAAAATTGAACTCAATTAAAAAGTGAACTTCAAGCCGAAAACTTCGAAGGCTGTTTCGGCCTTCACCGGTGAGTGTGAATCTAGCACGATTTTATCCAGCAAAACAACTCGCAATACGGCACAAGTGTGATCAGTCGCTTAAGCCAAGCAACCTTCTTACAGTATTCCTGTACGGCATCGACTCACCCATTAAAAATTATCTCATCACTAGGCATCTTCTCGTTGGCACGTACACTGGTTTTCGTCAACACCACCGATTCCGACTGGTAGATTTTCACTATTCAACGCTATAATTACGTGGAAAATTAATGAATTAGCTGTTTTCGATGCAAGCTTAGCGTGTAACGCTGACCGAGATCGCGGACACCCAATAACTATTCTAATAATTATAATACTAATAATGATTATAGTAGTTTGATGTAACGATAATACCATGGAATGCATTGTTGTTTCTATTTACTGTGACTGTTATTTTTATAATTTTTTTTTAATTAACAAGCGCCACAATCTCTGCTCTGATCAGACTGTTCTCAGACAATTGTTTTTGTGATTGTAGAGGCAAACGCGCCATATTCGTCTAACGCTGCCTAACCGTCGTCGGTGGCGGATGTGCTGGGAAAATTATGTACGTATACGATTTATTTTAGCTTTCGTCTATCCACTGATCGTCTCCTGATACACCGCCCAAATAGCACATGTAGGCGCCCCATTTCTTGACACCTAAGCTTGCTGTTAGCCTTTTCACAGGGATCATCTGTTCGCACATCTGACCATTATATCATTTCCATTCTCTGCCTAACTCACCAAACAAACTGAAACTTATCAGGGTAGTGCGTATGTCCCAAATGGCGATTCAGTAAAAAAAGTCGGCCTCGAAGAATGTAACACTCTCCAGACGGCCGCAAGGGATAGAAAATGCTTTTTGTCCCGTATCAGCCGGACTGTGTAGCATTCATTCTATGGTAGTAAGGTAAGTGTAACGAAACTGTTAGTTATTGAAAAAAAAATCAATCAAAATCGAAAGCGAACAGCCTCGGCGTCTTGTTCATCAACACCCATCAATGGCACGCTTCGCATCCATCTTCTCTGACTCAGCAATTCTAAACTCACATTAATAGCAATCATCTTTGATTTTATATATAGATATTCTTTCTTCCGAGTATTATTTTCTCTTCTACTTATCCAAGTAGCTTGCTGCGACAGCAATTGTGTTCCTAAAGTCAACGCTTTACTTATAGCTGGTCTTCCTAGCATTGATTCTAGCTGAGATCCCCTATCCACTGGGATGCTACTATAGTGTCTGTTTTGAGAAAATGAATAAAAAAAATATTGTACAATTCGCTACGGTGCTCTACCATACTTTGGCCACATGCCAAGTGGGCGTTTCTGCTGTATAGTTGTCCAGGGACGGAAATGGGTGGGTGAGGGGGGATCTTTTGGTGGTCGTAATGGAGTGTATCTTAGAGAGAACTATGGCCATGACTGAAAATCGACCGTTTACCATTCTGATATCCAGCGTGATCACGGGCGTACGCCATCAACGACCGTGATAGCCCTCTAGCATATGGAGAATGGCCTCCCGCAGCAGCAGAAATAGCGAAGATCATATGCAACCCGCTAACGATCGTTAACAACAGCAACAACGGCAGCGCCACAAAAAAATTACAACAAAGTCTCCCTTTGGTCGTCTACGTCAAAAACCGCTATTTGCTTGCTTCTCGCCACAACAACGACTTCAGCAGCAAGAACATAAGGGCAACAACGTTGAAACCCGCACCGCAGTTCAGACACTCACTACAGAATGGATCAGCATCTCGTGGAAGCAATAACTTCATTCGTCAACTTACGCTGACCGAAGTAATAAATTGCGCTACACGTGTACGCCAGATATAGATGCCGTATATTCTAACCGTCGCCGTAGCATAGCTAAAGTCTTCTTTTGCGTCCACCTAGCATCCAATTATCCATCGAACATACAGTAAGGATAATAAGGGGGTGTAAAAGAAAACGACTAAGTTTCCTCATGCAGTAACTTCTCGTCCAAGCAGAAATCAAGAAATTCTGAAACTAACCGATACTCACACGACCGGGAGCCTAAACAGCGAAAAAGGCAGGGCAAGGATTACGATGTGTGTCATGAAGATCTGAGCACTGGCGGCAACTATGCAGGGACACGACTCTGGCAGCGTTCGATCTCTCCGAGGCACCTGCAGTACGCCGCGTTCGCGACATCACAACCTAAGAAGGTCGTCACGGAACAAGCAGGCAAATAAACAGAACGCAGTACTTCAGGCGAGTGGGCGATTTTTCAGCATCCTTTTACCCTCATTACAGGATATATTACATGTTTACACTGTGTTAGCGTTAGAACTTTGAAATATGATGTAATCTTCATAGAAAATTCATTTGCTGATAGCTAAGACTGCTGTCAGTCCAGGAGTCAGGATGGTAGTTCACAGATGCGCGAATAATAGCCATGTATGAGCAGCTCGTATTGCTAGCATTATCGTTATTGCTATTATTAATATTATCCTTACTATTATTATTATTAGATGCTTCTTACAGCAGTGAGTCGAGCTGTCATAAGTACAAACGGTGCGACGAGTAGAGGAGTGCCGCTTAACTGCAGCTGAAGAGAACTCATGTCAAAAATAACGTTTACATGAGCCCGTCACGAATTTATAAGAAAATACATAGAATAACGACGTGAAGCAGCACTTCGGCAAGCCACAGTGATTGGCCATATGTCTATTCTAGTCATACGTTCATATATATACATATATGTGTCTACTATAGACGAATGTAAGAGCTTAATAATGCTCGTAGCTTCGCCTAGTTACCACCCAAAAACACCTGTGCTCATTTGAAAAAGGTTTATTGATTTTTTTTTTGCTCCGATATATTCATTAGGTGGCAACATATAATGAAGATAGTCGATTGTCTGATGTCGATGGTATGAAGAAGTGTGACCATGCTACCCTTTGATCTAGCATCTATTGTATTGGTCTCGTTAAGACATCACTCTGCGGGTAATAGCAATCTTTAAAAAAAATTACTTATTTCACAGCCGGACTATATAAACAAAACCGTCTATTTCTCATAAATATTATAAAAATCACTACGAAATAATTCTAACTACGTAATTAAATCCATATAATAAAAAAAATATAAAAATAGAAACATTTCATAATATATACAGTATATGCTCACATAACTGACACGCGAATACGTGACTACTCGGAAAGTTATATACGCAGATAAAGTCACCATACAGAAGGCAAACTTGTACGACTGTTTGCGGCCAAGAGCTAAACACAGGTGCTTGCTTACGCACGATATCTTCTTGAGCAATGAATAAGAAACTAATAAGGAAAAAAGCAATATAGGACAAATATGATTATAGATAATATAAATAGTTAGCATCATAGATAACAACAGTCAATGATTACGTCAGGGGTATGCCAGCCATACAACACTAGGCGTATGTTGTGATAGGGACAAGTACGACACTCCTCTAGAATCCATCAATGCGAGGAAAGCCAAGAGATCAAAACGTTCTCTTCCTGCTATCGAGTGGCGACGCCGTCTGTACAAAAACTGAGCACACAGTGACACGCGATAGGATACATTACGTCTAGAACGTTACGATTTAGCGTACGTTAAACTAGCAAACATGAGTCAAACAGAAACAATGGCACGACAGGCACAGACGTTAATAGAAGAGCCCCATTTTATTTATAGGTGCTTATGTGACCCTGTATTCGAACAGATAACGTTTCTTGTTCAAATTATACACGAATCACTATTCTGTGAAGTAGCCAGGCCCATTTCGAAAACCTATCGCCTCGTTCCATATCTAGCATTTCCTTTTTGCTACACTAAATCGCTTACATTAGGACTTACGAGATAGTCCCTTCGACCGTATCGTCTGCTCGTTTCCTATCCATCTGTTTACCGACCAATCCCAAAACCTGCCACCAATCAGGTTTCCTCATAACATGCAATAAATATAGCATTGACTAGACAGTGTCATCATAGAGTGCAAGACCCATCCCAATGCAGCATGTTTGATTTGCATATAATTAATCTTATTATCTCAGTTTCCTAAACTCTTAGGTAGAAATAGTCTGCTACTATAACATGTGTAGCATCGAATAGTGATCGAACAATAACAATGGTATTATTATGCTAATTGCGGTAAATATCATCATGATATAATCTGACCGAAAATCTGTTTTACGTAGATAATAACATATACTCATTTTAGGTTATAAATCCTTAATTGTCGTCTAGACCTACTCCAAGACTATTCATGTAACACATACCTATTTGAGCCTATTTATCTATCATGCATATAAGAATAATGACAAGAGGGAAGAATACGTGCACGAAATACATCGAGATGTATCCATTGTTAGAGATGATGCGTACATTCTGATTTGATATAACCACAATAATGTTAGTAATAATACCATATCTAGTAATTCTAGTGAGAAAGTATCCGTGCGTGTAGATTATGTAGCATGGTAAGCCACGTTCAGCTATGATCGCTTTGAGGGCAGGACACTGATGAACTAGCTTTCCAACTGCAGCACTCCGATCCTAACTGAATATCTTTATGAGCCGTATGCCGGCCTTAGCTGTAAGGTAATGACGTACAACCGTATGTTTAAGGCGATTAAGAAGGAGGCCCGAAAATAATATGTAACTCTTGAAAGGCAGCTTTCTAATAGTTTCTTTGATGGAAGGGGAATAATGCTGCGAGATTATGGCATTAGCGAGCTGAGTACGGATAGACATAACTAAAACAATACCAGAGGTTAAAATAGTTATAAAATCTATGGATTAGAATTTATCAGAACCCACTACTAGTTCAATATGGACAACAGAAACAGTAGCAGCAGCAAGAAGCGGGCGACAATTAGCGGCTATACAAGAACCAAGACATTTGACAGTATGTCATACTTGCAGGACGCTTGATGAGTGTGAAACGGTTGTAACGTGTTGCTCTGTTTGCCCAATATAAACATAAGATTCCCGACATAGGTAACGCGTGTTCTCTCAAACAGAAGTGTAATATTATTATCATTTTCTCTTACGAAACAAATTTACCCTCTGATCTCTACGTAGCTACGTAAATAATTGGGTAGCGAGTTACCTACGTTGACGTCTGCCTATTATAGGTAGTTGTGTCGGGTTCATAACCTACGGAAATTTTTGCGAGACTGTGGAAATATTGTCAATCCTTTAAAGAAGATAAGCGGTCTAGAATTAAACACATCTAATTCATGACGACGGTGCGTTAGGTATGAAACCCGGCAGAACAGAAAACCTAAGGCAGAAAATTACATATATACAAGAATGAAAGAAACGATTTCATATAAGCGAACGATTGGGAGCGGGCGAGAGTGTAGTTCCGATCGGAAGAAGTGTGCGTGATTTGAAAGAGCGTACGTTCAATAGGCAGAGAACACGAGTGAACGCCTTAAGCTTGAGTACGTCTATTTGCTGGCATCGTGTAGGGTGCCGGCGCCTATCGTCGCCATCAATAGACCTTTGAACATGCCATAGAGCTACAGATTCAGCGTATCGCACGGCGTTTGAATCGGCTTAATGTCGCACGCAAAAGAACTAGAGGCGATAGAGCTGGCAACAAACGACCTGCGTTGTCTTTACCGCTCAGCCTGACACTGCATTATCTTTCGTCGCATATATATATATATATATATATATATATATATATCTAGCGAGAATGGCAAGAAAAAAAAGCAAAAAAAAAAACAACTATAGTAG
The DNA here is from genome assembly GCF_002532875.2 of Varroa jacobsoni. NCBI lineage: Eukaryota > Metazoa > Arthropoda > Arachnida > Mesostigmata > Varroidae > Varroa > Varroa jacobsoni. Next base: position 3,104 of record NW_019213248.1, on the reverse strand, counting down.
ATGGCGGAGAAAGTTAATCAATAATATGACGATTACCTAAAAACGCAACCTGAGATAGAACTTGAATGGTTAGAAAAAGAACAACACAATATAATAATGAAGATTATTATAATAATATTATTAATGCTAGTAATAAGAACTATTTTGACAAATGTTATTATAGAAAATATACGCAGCCGACGAAATTAACCCAAAGCAAAGAAATACATAAGTAGTTGTTCGACTGAGCAGCAGAAGGAGGCACAGCTAAATAGGATCATGGACCTGACTAATATCAATAAACATCAACATTACGCTATTTTGCCTTTACACAAAATCTAACATGGAATGTTTTTTTTCCACCTAAGTGGTCTTTTGTCCTTTGAACGCACGACTATCTGTCCTCGTAGTGCTTAGCATATATTTTCCGTAAAGGCTGGAACCTTGCAGATACCACGGATGCGATGACCTGTGTGTGTGCAAAAATGATTTGTGTGTGTTTCAAATTGGTCTGAAAGTAACTGGTGCTATCGTGACGACTATTGGTAGTATGCGGACGGTAACAATTGATTCGTCTTGTGAATGTTATTATGTAATATTTGATAAGAACAATAAATCGCTTGTCGGAAATCCATCAGTCGCAGAGTACGACTCACGCCCTCATTCGCCTGATTCTATGATCATTGTACGGATACCTGTTACAGAGCCATTGTCGTGCTTTAATCTACGCTTGCTTAGAGCTAGTAGAGATACTTTCAGATGTTTCAGAAATAATCAAGAGGCATCCTAAAATGCACTGTGGAAAGTATAAAAAGGAATTGTTTAAAAAAAAAAACAAACATTTAGAAGTATAATGAGCTCTTGAGTAGACATCCTCAAATAAACGCTTTAGAAAACCTAGACTACTACTTTTAAATACTTTTAGTGATCATCAGTAAATTTAGAAAAAAAAATTGAATTATGGATTAACAACAATTACGGATAGTTGTTTGGAAGAAACATCCTTTTATTGCTAATAAATCCTCTTCTATTTTGAATAAACGTAAATGAATGATTTACTATATTTGTTAATGCCGTAGACAGTATGCGTTGCTGAGGGCAAATGTAGAGGTGCTGCTTTGTGAGTGTAGTTAGTAGTATGATGTACGGAATAATCCTCGGACCTCAACAAATTTGATTTTAACTAAACGTTATCGTCGTTGAATTTGCGAAAACTCGCGCTGATTTTTTTGGAATGATAATTATGATCTGAGATAATCCTCTACCTTTTGATTATTTGCTGTATTAATAATTTTGTAGTTGGTTGTAGCGTTCGTAGTCTAATAGATTTTGTAGCAGTAGATGTAGATTACTTGTGCAAAGAAAAATTCATATCGTCGCTTGATTGGACAACTTTTCCGTCTGCTCATCCGAATACATCGCCTCTCGTCATCGTTTGACCCCACGACCCCCGTCGTTGTTGAACTATTCAGGTCGCAGGGCTCGTAAGGCCTAGTGGATGATTGACCAGTAGCCAAGGAACGAAGGAGAATCAACCCTGAATCGGGGTCGTTAAAAAGATGTTTGTGCCGTTGGGTTTTACCGCCGCAGGGCAACTTGTGAGCCGTTTGTACATGCTGGACGTTCCATTCCTGCAGTGACGTGGCGGAGGCGGTTAAGCGGCCTGATTGAGTTGAATGGCCTGGCAGTGTGCAAGATAAAGTTGTTCATGTTCCACTCATCTATCCATGCACCCTAGAAACGCTAGCGCTAACGTGCTTGTAATAATATTAATATAAATATATGTATATACGCATAAAATCCATTTGCTGTTTATCGACAGATTTTCGCACCCGAAATTACGAACGATGACGTACTTTTACGATATGTGCATTTCCACCTTTTCACTGACTATTAATTGCCGTGGATTGGCAACCGGTGACAACAGAATAGATTTGAAATATCTACCTATCTGTCCTATTTGTCCTTTGACCACTGACACACCTGCTATCGCTCCATTGATGATAATGATGATGTTCATAGAACTGAATGGATAATTCTTTGCTAATATATATATGAAACTTCTCAAGTAATAACCGGCCTCCTTGACCTGCCCCGACGCGTCTATCACCGCTAATCACCACTGTACCACATACCTATTATTACTCACTTTTACGATGAAAGGTTTAGCCAGATAGACCCTGCTGTTCCATACTTTATGATACGATGACTGTATAACTCTACTTTATTGCGTGAAGTTGCCTCCTTTCTATTCACCACAATGGAACTAGTTGACCGCTATAGAAAGCACAGTATGGATTTGATCATCCATCAGGCCGTTTCTTCACCACTTCTCTACTCTTGTCTACGTGACCATCAAATCGTCACTGCCATCTATACTAGCTCTCAATGCTAACAACTAGTCATTGTTTGTATACTTAAAGGTACATAGAGACCTAATAGCCGGTACTAGCATTCGCTCATAATAGGCAAGATTAGTTAATAGCGTAATTCAGCTGTTAATAGTGTCTTCTGCTATGCACAGCAGATTCATATAGCACGGTCATGTTGTAAGTCAATCCGTCCTCCAGATAGCTTTGGCTTAACTAGAGTGTTTTTAGTTTGATAGATTCGGATGTGCCACACAGGATATGAATAACCGGTGACCACAATCTATCGATGAAGATATTGGACATATTTGCCCCTGCCTAACAAAAAACCATTGGAAATTTGTCTACATATAAATTATCTAAAACGTAATACTCTTATTTTATTACCTGGCATTGCCTCACACTATAGCCCCACCCAATGGCCCTCGGGAGCCTGCACAGAAGCGGCTACCCAGTTCACCCTATGTTACCACTGCGCCGTCCCCCTAATACTAATAACAATATACACAAAGCAAACATTGGAGGTATTCGATTTTCTACTCGAGTAGCCGAATTTCTTTTGATATCTTATGCTCAGCCCACTGCTTATCCTAGCCAATACAATCACTCTTTCAGTCGCTGCACTTAATTCTTTCCTGGTTTGTTCCTTTCCCTCAGAAAAGAAATTTAAGTGTTTGCAACCAAAATGGCAGTTTAAGTGATTGAGACACTAAAAAGAGATAATATGTTACGAAAATAACTCTTCAGTTGTTTTCC
>NW_019213247.1:262972-279794 GCF_002532875.2 Varroa jacobsoni | reverse complement strand
AAAAATTATCCTTCTTTTATCGCTGAAACGGCATGCTAATAATATATTTATAGGATTTGAGAGAAAACGATCACAATTGCAGTAGTCTCAAGTTAAGGAATTAAGAGAACTTTTTTTTCTCTGCCTGTTACAATTTTATTACCAAGTGAAAATAAATGCTATTACACATGTTTACTGGTTACCTTGAGTTGGTGTGCAAACGGCGGCTTAGGGACTCACAGACTTTTATCTTCATTTCGAGACCATCTCGGACACAGAAAATAAAACAAAGACAATAATATAAAGAACGTAAGAATATTTAATAAGGAGAACTTGACGATTTAAGAAGAAAATCCTTAGCAAATGTTTCACAGAATAATACGTCAGTCCTGAAATGTTTGCAACATCCGAGTCAGTTTTGAATGTTGATTCTCGCTTCGCCCACCTCTAGAGATCCAATCTAATCAAAGGCGGAAAAACCGATTGTTAATGCCAAATGATGTACATTTCCTGCTAAGCTTACTGAAGACCTCGGAACGACTATGGCTATGCTTTTAATAATCGACACCGTGCCGCTGTGACGTGTTTGTGATTCCTTCAGGCTGGACGAAATAACTGGGCTTCTTTGCTCACAATGTCTCCGATCAAATCTGCTCTTCAAAAGACTTTTCCATTAAACGCGTCCGCACCCTGATTTATTAAAGGGTAACATACTTTTCTGGTAGATGGGTAATTCCAAACAGCTCCGAGCGATCAGTGTAGTCGAATGTCGTTTCGCTGACTGCCAGTTGGCTCTATTCGCAAAATGCCACTGTACAAGAGGGTAGGACAAAGGAAGGGAAAAAAAACTTTAGTTTGCAATTTAGTCAACGTTTGTACTGTATTTCCTGTGTTTCTCGTATGCTGTGTACATAACCTGGTGACGGGTTCTTCTTTTAAGATAACTCAAGCTTCGAAGACTCTCGTGTCGCTTACCGTTTGCCAGGTACGCAACTCCAGAAGTCGTCTACCGTCGAAAAAGGCCAATAGATCGCAGTCGCACTGTTGTACGGAACGGCACGCGTATCAATAGCCAAATGAAATCAAAAACTGTAAACTTTCTCGTCTTATTGTCGCTATACGCAACCTGTATAGCTGGTGCAAGACGCCGCCAAAGTTCACATGGTAATACTGTTGCTGAACACATTCTTAGCTTTTTTTTTTTTTAACATTCTATTATATTAGAACGACAATATTGAGCACAAACACGAACAAGCGTATCATGTTGGTGAAACTGGCATGGTTCGATGACTGTAGATACCTGTGTAGATAGATGTACCATAGATAGATACGTGTTTGGCTTAATTTTCATTGGAACTTATTTGATCAAAGGACATCCGTATTATTACGGATACGTTTGAATTTTTACGCACCTGCTCAAGCTACGATATACCATTTTGCAAATACTAGAATACTGTAATAGGTTGATAGTTTGTCATTTGGTAGCTCTATATCATATGTCCTCCAGTTAGAATGGTTGTTTAGGTAGCAGGTTCGCATTAGCATATATTATTTATATGCATAATGCAGAAATATTATTCATAAATTGGGGTCATAAAATGGGTCTATTAAGCAACCCCTGTGATTTTGTCTACTTTAAACGATAAACTGTATGCTGGTGAAGTTCGAGGTCCAACTCATCCATTAGAGAAATGCTAATTAGAAAATAATAAGGTAAGTAGTCCGTAATTCGCTTAGTGGAACGGAATATGCCTCTGGTGCAAGCGACTTATTTATCTTGTGCGCGTTTGATTAATGTAGCTTCTACGTGACCAACCATATAATCCAAGGAACTTGGCCATAAAATACTATCGTTAAAAGAAGCTTCAGTTTTCATAATCGTTTGTTACGCTAGAGAACATTGTATTGAAAATTTCAATCCTACTCCTGCTAATGCTATTTAATAAATGTACGATAGGACCTGTGATTTTTCCTCATGATGATCCGTACACGTGTGATACGCCATTAAATCACCCAGGAATGTGCGTCTCCATAGAACATTGCCCCCAGCTACGTCTCGTTGGACTACGGCGACTTTCGAAATTTATTTGCGGTTTTGACGTAAGTTTATCTATGCTGCTCGAGTGTACGTAGCTATTATACCTTCAAAGCTAGGATAAGAATCCTTTCTTCGGAGAAACGGACCAATACACAAAACACAGTATAAATTTGATTTAATACTACATTAATATTTGTTTTATCCTGTCCTAATGCACAGTCCTGTTCATAAAAAAAAAAAAAAAAAAAAAAAACTGTTATTTTTAATTTAGAAACGCTAGTAGTATTACCAGTTTATCGGCGCACTTACCTAGATTCTTATAGACAACCAAATTTAAATAAAAAAAATACTGTTCGGTACGTTGCACTAACTTACTGCTAAAATATCTTAAGCAATTTCCACGGATTATTAACAATTAATAAGACGTTTTTATCCCACATATGCTAAAATATATTTGAGCAAACGATGAATTTATAGTGAATGTGGATGCTGAGGTTGACTTTCGAAGCTGTGTTAGAACTGCTTTTGGCGGCAAGTCTCCAACACGAAATAGGTTTGTGCGCTTGAAGATTCGAGCCTAAGGTTCATACAGACATAATTTACATAGCTCGATTTTTATGAACATTTTTTAGGTTCAGCCGGTATCTAACATCCGTACATAATAATATTCCAGCACGACACCCCTCTTCTTTGCTGCGAGACATCCTCTGCTCCTGCGCCACCTTTTCTCGGATTGCGGCCACTTTCACCACCACCCACTTCCACCTCAGACAATTCGTTTCAACCTGCTCGGATCTCTCCCTTCGAACAGTGGTCCCATTTCTATTCCACTAATATGCACCACATCCAAACACGGCGCCCATCGTTGCAAGTCTTGCTGGTACGTTGCTCTGCAACGGGTTGATAATTTGGTCGACCAGAATATTCCCGCGAGGCAGTGCTAAACCACCACAGGCATCAGCACCTAAGCTAGGCAAATCTTTGCCTCCGGGGCGCCTCCCGCATACGGTTCAAGAATCGGTCCAAATGGAAGTAAAGCCCCAAAGTCTAGTGCAGCTGGAGGTTTTATCTCAGAAGCAGTGCAGATAATAGATATGTTGGACCATTGGGAACGAATGGACCACGCGGACGTTATTGCTGTTTTAAAAATGAGTCGGATTTTGATGTACATATGAATATGATAGAAGACTATATTATATATATTCGAGTTTGGTGCATATATTTGGTGCTTTGGTGTTAACTATTATTGCAAATATGGATAAATATATACGAATAATAAAATCATACGAAAGGTTATAGTTATTTATTTGAGTCTGGTCTTCAGAATTTCCTGGGTATGTCACTTGTTTTATCTATCAGTATAGTGCTTTCTCTAATTTGTTAAGTATTCAGGACTATATGTTAATTTTATACCGTTTGTATAAAATATACTATACACGCATTGATATACTCAAAAATAGTGTTCTTCATTTCATACTAAAAATATGACGGTCCTTCAATTAAGTATAGTGCCCTATGCCGATGCCTAGTCTAATGTCGGTGATGTGTTTAACGGTGCAGACGTGACCTTGCATAGTATCCATAGTGTTTTCGACGGTTCCTTCCAGCTTCATGGTCGACTCGGTGTCTTCGTTCCCTTCCGCACAACTTGTAATAGTCTCCTTTGCTGCGTCCATGTTTGCCGTGACCCTCTCTCTATCGACCACTCCCGCGACGGTGCTTATCCTCACCTTTCCTTATCGCTGCTAGTAGTAAGACCCATGCTTTTCACCGCCTTCATTGCGGCCATAATCCTTTCGATATGTATTTGATCTGTAATCGTATAGTGTGTCGAGCATCTCGTCAAAGTACAGACCATGTTGATGCGATCAGGACATATTGTATGCTTCATGTTTCTCATCATGACGGTTCTTGTCACCACTCTGCCCATTCCGATTTTCCGAAAAATGATGATTGCGCCATCCGTTTCGACCCCCGTACTGGCCTCCGTCCCGGTTGCCCGCGTGCCCTACGTTGTGGTTTCCTCTATTTCGGCCTCGATGCCCGCTTGAGTGTTCTGCCCGTTGTAGTCGGTGGTGGCGAGTCTCTGATTTACCGTTGCTTTAATGTCCCGCATTACCGCGCCCGCTTCTATAATCGCCACTTAGGTCGAATTGAGCCCGATGTCGGTTATTCGCATAGCGTGACTCGGGCGTAGGTAGATCATTTCAAGCGAGTTCGAGCTTGCCATCGTCTCCGGTTCTTCACTATCCGTTACGACAATCCAACGTACTACGATTTGACTGCTCGTAGCATGACGACTTTCGACGTACAAATAATGTCCAACATCCAGTGATAGTACAAGGAGTGTTATTTGAAGTTTAAGAACACATTAAAATAACTCCCCTCTACGATTATTTGCTTAGAAGATTGGTTTAAGTAGAATACATACACAGTTACAATACAGAAAGAATAAGGCATTGCATTAAATTAAACAACAACAACGTTGCCTGATGGCTAAAGTTTGTCCAACGCGAAATGTTAAAAGATACCACCGACGCTTGTAAAAATCTTTCAAGTTTCAAAAAAATATTTTTCAAGTTGAAATGGCGATATCGTTTTGTGAAACTAAAAAGAGGATGTATTGAGTGATGTAATAAAGTCCTGGAAGGACGAACTAAATTTGATTTGGAAGTCGCCGGGATCTTGCCACAGACGGATGCGTGGATTGTGTTTTTTTGCTGGTGACTGCTCGTTCGGTACGTTTGGATTCCTTGCGTCGACCGCGACCGGGTTCAGGATAGTCTCAGAAAATGTGTTGCCGCCACTTGTGCTTCTTGCATAAACTCGTTCTTGTCCCTCTTTGTCCTGTTTATGAAAAATTTCTTTGGAGTCAATCGCGCTCTTTTTGTACTTGCCATGATGTAGATCATCGTAGTACGTTCTGTGGTCGCCATGCTCCTCCCTGTAGAACACCTTCTTATAACCGTGGAATTTGCCGCCTTCAGCTGATGCTATTAGCTCGACTAACGTGAGCAACGTAAAGAAAAAAAACACTGACAACGAAGGCTGACGTTGGTAAGAAAATGAAACCGGCTCTTTTACTGTGTCTGAAGGTGTACCCACCTGAAATTCACTCACGTACGCGTGTGATTTCAAATGAAATATGTGCCTTATTTTTTCCGCTTAGTCGAAAGTATTTCGTTTCTAAAGTACTTCTATGAAAATCAAAAATGTTCATCGAGTCTACAGTGTATCAATCGATGTGGGCCATTGTAATATGTAAAGTAATACTCTAAAACAGAATATGTAGTTTCCCCATTAAAGAATGAATACAGTTTTAGCCTACATTTCCCTATCGACGTAACTAGTATTGTCGCGTTAGCACAATTCCTATAGCCATAATGTATATATAATTACTCGCAAATCACGCGCGGAACGCGCGACAAACCCTCGCGTTGAAGTTGCATTGAACCGTTCTCATAGAGCCGGTTGTACGGACAATGTATGACTCGATTTTTCTAGGCTAACGGCATCTGCTCTGGGGTGACGCCACGAAAAAAAAAATGATGCCAGTTGATATTAAAAGGTTCAACACCGAGCTGCTTGCCCTTTAAATGATCTGTCGAACTCGCGAGCGGTCTTACCTTAAAACCAAGGCAGCACTAACTTCCAAAATGAGAATCGCTAACGGCACTTACCACAAGTCGCCGAAGACGCCAACGGCGTTCAGCTGCCATATGTCGTCGTCGCTGCTTCAATGACGCGGTTTCAAAATCTGAGAAATCAGTTAACTAGCGTTCGAAGATCGTTGCCGTCCGACCTTTCAGCAACTGAGCTAGTCTCTATGATGTAGAGACATTTAAACGCGCCAGCAAGCATAGTACGGAAGGAAACGGTAAGAGTAGTAAGTTTTTTTTGCTTTAAACACTTGCCATTTGCTCACTGACGTAAGCTGCGCTTGTCAGGGTGCTTATTGGAGCGAGCCTATATAGAGACACAAATAGGCTGGATGCAAATGGAAAAAGAACACTTTTAAATGTTTGCATTGAAAGGCTTTATCTAGACCTGACTAGGTGCATTTCAATAAATTTAAAACAATGAAATATTGGAGCAGCTATTTCAGTTTCATGCTTACCTTATCAATGTAATTATTTGTTTAACGCATCGAAATGAAAACGGTTAGGTACCAACTTAACGAGGCAATTTATTTCATAGAATCTTACAGCTGCTTACAGGTTTGCTTGTGCGCAGTTTCTTGGGGAATAGTTGCATTTGTACAACGAACTCCTGTATGCACTATGCAGGACCTATGCAATTTTTTAATATGACTTGCCCTGAGGTCCATCTACATACAAGCGGTAACATCGATGATAGTAATTCACTTATCACCGCCCCATCCTGCGGCTGCGATATGGTAGTTCTTGAATTCTAGAATCGGTCCAATGACAGGATTCATTTGCGATATGAACGTACCAAGGTAAAAGGTGTAACAGCAGACTGAAGCAGTTACTAACATTGTTTGAATAAGGCCACGGTTATCACCTGACGGAATCAGCCAGGGCAAAATGCATCCGACAAAAAACCAAATTCCTGTCACTATCCACACCGAGGTAAGCTGGAAATCATCTAGCATCGTGGCGACGTCGGGTCACTCCTTGTCCTGTTGACACTATTCCAATGCACTGGCTTGACTCTGTCTCATTTGACTACAACGAACAAGCCCACCTGACGTTCCTATTCTATCGAAATGATAAACGCAAACTTACATTTTGACACTGCTAAGATAGAAGGCCTGCACTATGATGCTGCGTAGCCTCGTGACAAGGATTAGTATTCACACATTGTATAGTTTCCCACCGCTTTTAGCGGCAGACCAACCGACTCGAAAGAAACCTATGTAACCCGGCTCATAAGGCCTTTTGAAACAAGCCTCCATTTGAACGACAGCATTTACAATGACACGAAGCCGAACAATCATCATTTTGCTATTTTTAGGCTTTTAGGCTGAAAACTTTTTACCGAATTCTGCTTCTGAACCGGTAACTACTTGCGTTTCCTGTGTGTGGTTGTGCCCTGACTGAAGTGTCAGCGCGACGTACCATGGGGCCAAAAACAGTTGGAACAAATTTTGAGGGCTTACAGCTGGATAATTATTTCGAAGGTTTTTTTAATTGGAATTTTTCGCGATGCGTGGGAAATGTGTGATCTTTTTGTGTTTCTCATAGCGGGTTCCAAAGGCTTTGCTTTCTAAAAACGGCATTTTGTCTCCATAACATTCACTTTATCGCACGAGTCGTGCATGGAAAGGTTGCTGAATAATGCTGGTGATACACATTCATTTATATACAGTGACTATCACGGCTGCGACTAGAGAAGAATTTTTTTGATATATACAATCCCTCTGACACTTATGAAACATCAGCCATATACGTTAAATATGAAGGCATACGAGCTTCGATAGATCTAAATAAAATAATGTATAGATGTTTCGTAACACTTGTTACCAATGCTTTCTTTTGCCATGGTGTACCATCTCTAGTAAGCTATAAAAATCAGTCGTCTGGTAAATAATGCATGTTACTAAATGATAGTTTATAATAGACAATTACAGACCTAAGATTGAGAGTTAAACGGTAAAGGAAGACCAACTTGGTATTGGCTACGTTTAGGAAATCGATAAAATTACTTCAGAAGTACGACAGGATGTGATGCAAACGTAAGCATTTGGCAATTTTTGTTTAGTTATATTATATCCTGCGTAACTTCAATCAACTGAATACCTAAAAACAAACATTTACGTTTCTTCGTCCCTTCAACGGAAAGGATCGAATTTTCTTCAAATTCACACATCTTTGAGTTAAAGACTTGAAGGAAATACCTGTTCTTTTTTTCAGGCTATATGCAATTTAATACGATATTTGCTATCCCATGAGTAACATTGTAAGTTAAGCACTGCCAGATGTTTTAATAGCTATTCAGGATTCCTACCGAAGCAAACAAATCATAACAGGCTCAGATAAAACAATAATGTAGAACACGTGTACATTTATGATTAAGCTAATAAGATACGTGAATTGATACTGGAGTTTGATAAAAAAAAAAAAATCAAAAACGAGTAAAATAGTACGTTTTTGCTAATTATACGACGCGATACGGGTGCGCCACTGACTTTTGTCAGACATACTTCCACAATGAGTTTGCATTCAGCTAGTCTCTATGCTGATCGACACAGGATAAGACCCGATGTCATTGAATAACTTCGTTTGCTACGCCAGTGTAGAGCAATGGCAGAAGACAAAAGGAATCCTCTTTAAAGCGTGACTATAGACAAAAAATAACTTTTTTTAAATTTTTTAATCAAAGCATTGAACAGAGGACTTCCAGAGCTTTTTGTATAGGTTAGCTGCAAAGGCTTCATTTACTAGTCTGATCAAAACCTTTAATTAACATAGCATGATGGTATTACATAGAAACTAAAAAGCAATCGTTTGAACCAATAGGCCAAAAAAGCTCACCTCTTATCGTGTAACAGTTTTGAAAGGTCCTTTTTTTTTTTGACTTACGCTTATTGATAGCGTGACTGTGCGAAGAAGTCGGTCAACGCATCCAAGCAAACAATGTGATTCAATTAATTTGGTGCAGCTTTGGAAAAGTTTGCGGTTAATAGTTGCGTTTTCATATTTCATTTCACTTCATATCTCGTGTTACTTTCATATTACTATGAGGAAAAATATTCAGCGATAGGCACAGCCTTATGGGTGAATAATCCTCGTAGAGGCTGATTCAGCCAAATACTGGAGGCAGCAAAATTCAATATAATTCAGTTAATAAATATATAACCCTTAATCAATTATATGCTATGATTATAAAAGATTGATATCATTGTAAAACTTTTAAGGATACGTTCGTTATTATAAAAAGCTATTAGGTATTCGCTGTTTCTTTAATGAAACAAAACCAACCTACTGATTATCAACAGAGCAAAAATCAATTTTCGTTGAGGGTAGGTTATTTAATTATTGAAAAGGCAAGAAAAATTGCATTATTCTTAGTTTATGGTGACACACGTCTGGCATAGAACGTTTTTCAAGGCCTGTGCCAAAATGAAAAATAGATGAAAGGGAAATAATGATATTTTGAGCTGGACTATTTTCCTTCGTTTGCTCTATTTAGGAGTCTTTGATTTATTACTATAAAGAGAATTTCACGCTTCTGAATATAAAATTTCGCGAAAAGTTCCAAGAATTTGGCCGTTAATAAAACAATTTCATTCTAACTAGGAAATGCGGTACGCATAGGAAGGTTAGAAGATGTCATAGTTTTCATTACTGCACTTTACACGCGCTCTTCTTGAGGCGTTTGCCCTTCCGTCGCCGCTTCCGTGCAAGCGTTTTTGGTCGGTCAGCTGGTAGTACTGTTTCTAGTAGTACTGCCAGTTTGCAATGTGATTCCGTAACAAATAATAATTTCGAAAGTAAAATTCGAAGAGCTGCTAACAGCAGTGCAACCGGTAACATTCACATATGAGTGAAGTGTATTAATCAGACTATTGAACATGTTGAGCTTGATCACTTCATCTGTTTCGTACCGTTTATCGAATAATTCAGACGTCGCTGGTCATTAAAATTTATCAAATAACACAACGGATACGTATACCTTGTTCGCTTTTTTTTTTTTCTCTCTCTATGCGTCTGCCATCAGTGAGAATTCTCACTACGCGTCCACAAACATTAACATCGGTGTTATCGTTCGACCTGCGCCATTGGCTGGCTTAGCCCAAGCACAAATATTATCTTCAAATGGGTTTTCGAGCAAAAAGAATTCAAATAAAGAAAAGAAACAAGTGAAGTCAATATAAAGGGTAAATGGCTAGATGAATACCCGTGTAGCCTCTTCATCACAGTTATGACTTGACAAGATACTGCCCGCGCGCTCAAGTAGAATTGAGAGAAGGGAGTTATCTCGTGCAGGGCATCAGTAGCTGATTCGCGAGGATACTGTAGCAGTGGCAAGTGGAAGTGATTGTCGTCTCCATCGTCTTGCTAGATCTTTATCGTCAGGATCCTTCAGCGCTGCGAGTAGAAGTGAGTGAACCGGGGAAAGGAACCAGAGAACCAGTGAGGAGCGGCGAGCGCCAACGAGCAAGGGGGCCGAGTCGCCAAATCAACGCTGGTTATAGTAGTACTAATGCCGGGATATGCTATATTCATCGCACTAGTGTCGGTTGCTTTTTTACGTCTTGGCTGGCGTTGCCCCCTCCACCTCGACTTCTGAACGCACTTTCTGTGCGTGTCCATCTATCTGTCCGTCTCTGTATGTGCGAACATGCGCTAGTGTATGGCTATTTCCCGTACCAATAGCCGTGCGAAGGGCCGATGGACACCATTGGCTTGCTGGTGCTAGCCTTTGCTTCTTCTTTTAACGCTGCCAACACCAATAGCACCGCCTCAGTAGCGACAGCTATCGAGTGAAATTGGCCATTACCGCCGCAGCCTCCGGCACTGTGAGCACAGTGAGGCTCCTTTAGAGCGCATACTGCTTTGCCGGCAAACAAACAGAAGCCTGTAGCAAATTCGGATACACACTCACAAATCTGGATTTACACATACAATTATTGTACCATCAAACGCAGGGGTTGTGTGACGTCGAACAAACACCGAAGGCGAAGAGGAGGGAAAGAACGATACAGAAAATATACGCAGTGACGGAAGTTTTGCTATTGTTGCCGATAGCGGTTCTGGCTTCAACCAACCGAAGGCAACATCATGTTACTTCGTTGGGTGAGTGTAACGTTTCCGTTTGATCAACGAGACAGAAGAATACTGCAAACGAGCTGATTGATCGATTGACAGGGCCAATTAAAGGTTTAATAAGCGACAACTAGAAACGACGACACGACAGTCACTTGCAGCACAAAGAAGGACACTCATTTCAGTATTTTCTTATGTTTACGCATACGTTATCCGTGAACCTAAAATACATACAAGTTAGATAAGTAGGTTGTTATCATTCGTGTGTTAACGCACATACTTTCAAGAAATCTTAGCGGCAGAATTGTTCGTCAATCTATAGTGCATTCGTCTATTGGCAGACCTGTGGGCGAAGACCATCGTACGAAGGCCACGCTAATCTGTGATGATACTTTCACTTCGCCTCTATGTATCAGAAATACTTCATTGTTTGTGGGTTCATTAGTTGCATATATTGAAAACGTAGGTACGGTATATCTGTATAAAGCTCATGTGAGGTAGCATTATTCTACATAAAAGCCCGTCTGTAACTCAGATTGTGGCCAAACTTGCTCAAAGTACCCGACGCATTTGGCCCCACTTTGATATTTTGCCCCGTTGCTAGCTTGGGATCGAGTGGTTTAGCGGCGCAAAAATATTAATCATCATACAACAGCACATAACACGGCGATAGCAGCGAAAGTAGTTCCGTGCGTCGAAGAGAATATAACAATCGAGCGGTATCATCAGTCCTTCACAGGTGAAACTGTGTAAAATTTGCGAAGCATAATAGCTGGCAGGTCGGTAGCACTTTGTCTGCTAGTTTTTGTTTGCATCTTTATGTAGTTGTGAGATTTTTTTTATTTAAGATACCCTCATTTTATCAAAGGTACTCAGGTTCTCTCTCAACCACAGCTCTCATGCTTCTATGTTGTAGCGTTATATATGTCCATCGACTCACACGAACTGTGATGTTTGATCAAGTTATGTTATAAAAGAGGTTTCGGGCGGAAGTTACTGTGGATCGACCTTTAGGTCTGTTTGAATTGTCGATAGAATGACGTTAATGACGAAAGGTGACCCCTTCGCCAATATATGAAGTCTTCATTATGTAACCATGGCCATAGCTGTCTTGTTTTTATGGGGCTGGTAATATCATTTCCGCGATAGTTATGTTAATGAGTTCCGTTTTAACAAGGGATGTATATGGTCTCCGACTGGTTCTAGACAAGACAAGTAAACAAGTTTTGAAGGCCGCCATTTTGATCATCGTACGATGTAGCCTAAAGTCATATCATACTACAAGTCGTATGCTACATTTGATCATGATAATGACAATTATGATTTTTTCCCGATGTCTAGTTTCATCGTTGTACGGTCTTAAATCAGTGGTCGGTTTCTGCTCATTTTGTCATTAATGATAGTGAATAATGTCTATGTAGTTTTGTGTTGTATAATCACAAATAAAATTATGAAATGTCTTCAGAGCTTTGTATTACAGTTTCTTTGTCGAATCGTCAGTCTTCAGATCATCGCAGTATGAGACGAACATCGATTCGGCATCTTGTTAGAAACGGCAATACAGGTGTAACAGATATCGGATCGTTTTTGGTGATCTAAAGAGTGTAAAAGTCATTTAAGTCGATATATATTTTACGTGTCTGTAACCGCCGCCATTTCTGGTGCTGCTGCTGATTTGCGATGGTAACAGGTGTTTCACCCATTTGTTAAGCAGCTGCATTCGTTCGCTCCCTACAAATTTTCCGCAAAATTGCTTTGCTCTCCTTCACCTACACAACCTATATTACACGTTCCTTCTACATATGAGCAAACCTGAGATGTTTATGTGAATAGAAGACGCTTGAGCAGTACGATAATCGAAGCTTGTACCTGTTAAACTATACCTACATAAATTTCATAGTAAATTAAGAAAAGCGGTCCTACTATACAGCAGAATAGTACCGATTGGGAATGAATTTTCTCCAAGTCCGAAGGTTATACGGCGCAAATTTGGGATTTATACAGAGGATTTTGATTATTTTCTTTGTATTTATTATTTATAAATGCATGGCGCTGAGTTGATTCAGTGAGTGCCTATATTGTTCCGATATTGCAAAAAAAAAATGTATGTCTATCGGTACAAAACAAACCTTATTCAAAGAGCAGGTTGTAAACATGCTGACGGGGAACAAAATGCTAATTCTCAATGCCATATCAAATAGAGCTACTCGTTGAAGTCTTTAAAACATTAATATTACAGAAAACCCAATAGCCAGTAAACTTGACGATTTTGAAACTCATTCACGCAGATTTGGATTTTATTTAGGGAAATTCTGCAGTTTTCCTCCAATACAAATATGCAAAATGACCCAGATATAACTGACCCGGAAGACACTTATCAGAATCGAGATTGGGTTGGCTCCATTGCCTCGTGGCGCCATAGAACTTAATGTACGAACGTGCCAAGATGTAAGAAAATTCGCGCTGATTTTCAGGTGTCGTAAAATACTGCCGTAAGCTCTTAATAGTTGCAGAGAAAGCAAAAACATCAACGTTCTATAATATTAAGGACGATGCAGTTTTAATTTATTTACTTAACGTGATATAGAGGTAAGCTATAGAAAAAATTACGTTGAAAGCTATGGCCGCAGCGTCGACTAAAGTGTTGAGACACTAATTAGTACCGATTACCCAAATAGTGAGGTTGGTTCCTGATATTATTTTGGCTATGGTGAATTTATTTTAAAAAGTCTTAAATGTTAATCAAATCTAACCTGCCATAAACACTTCGCAAAAGTGAACACATCTTGGATCAAGCTTGTTAGTGAGCTGTTTTGGTAAAGGTCCTTTCAGTGAATGGAGACGGCCCGAGTCCTTGATTCATAAGCGAACTGCCGGCCGCTGGGGTAGCGCCGACTGGCACTTGCCTATCTTGATGAGTTTCACTTTAGCCAGCCGGAACAAGAAGGCGGCTAAGTGCTGGGTGTTAGATTACCAGGGCTTTGTTACCAGAGGGGCGAAGCTGAGGTGACCCTAACGCGCGCTACACCCTCTTGTTTTCTATAAGTGGTTGCTTTACTTTAACTTGGAGATGGGAAGAATGACGTTGGTAACATCACCCTATGATTACGAATTGCGCTTTGTTTAGTTTTGTGCTGTTTTCGAAAAACCCTCTGTCACGTAATAAGTAATGTTGAACTGGTTGATATCAATTCTAATAATATCTACTTCACATCCATTGTTAGATAGGCGTGTGAGACTTGAAAAGAACAGGAATAGTTTGGAGTTGGGCAAAACTTTGTAAATTTTAGTAGTTGGCTATATTAATAGACGCATTTCCCTGCACAGCCAAGTACCCTTTGAAGGAAAAAAACGCTATACAATATAGTGTCAAAAATGGAAATCTAAAAGCAATTAACGAGTTCTATTTGCGCACTTTTACGTAAAATCACACCACTTACTGAACTTTATTTACGGATGGCTTTGTAAATCTTTTTGTCTAAGCAACGTGTTGCATCCGGTTGCCAGTATTCTTGGGAAATGGGGTTTTCGTTTGAAAAAATGATATAGGAAACATTTGATACAGACCTGAACAATACGCGGACAGAGCAGTATACGTATAAGCGGTCCCACTAATGGCAGATCCTTACACTTATTCATTAACACTGAAGAGGATAAAAGACGTAGCTGAAATAACTCTAATTTAGTCTAGCTAAGTCATCATAATTTGAAAGTAGATGAAATAAGAGTCATCCAGGCAATATATAATATACCAACGTGCTTACGAATTTCTCACTTGTTTTGCAGTGCAATTCTATCTCTGTAGTGACATTATTCCCTTTTTAATTTCAGAAAATATTTTGCTTGATGGGCATAGTTTCACTAACTGCGAGGCCGAGCACCTCAGAAACGAATGTCCGTTCTCGTCAAAAACGAGGAGGTAACATTTAACATCAACTTACTGTAAAACGATTGAACCCATTTTATTATTACCTAGAGCTGCCTCGTTAATTGTGAGTATTTTGAGTGATGGTCTTTTTAATCGATAGGTCTACTGAACTTGGACGTACGACTTGACCTGTTTAGAAACCAGCGGCGTCAACAGGCCACAACGTCAAGGCCAGAGGCCCGAATACTGCCGTTACCTCCAGGTACCGATGCAGAGGACCACGGGATACCCATCAAGGACGAATCTGTAATACAGCACTTTATAAAGCAGCTCGAATCGTATCGAAAGCGCAACTCTGGCCTGGATAGTTTTCCCATTCTTAGCGGAATAATTAAAACGGTTCGTCGCTTCCAAGCATGTGCAACACCGAAACTCGAAAAAGGCCATTGCAGGTACTTTTAAAAAAGGCTCTTGGCATTTATGCAGATCATCTGTTAATGTTATCGCAGTTAACGATTCTTTAATAACATAGTTGATTGGCTAATAGCTGGCATCTGGCTAATTTGGATCTAACTTTGTCCTTAGAGAAATAGGTTCCTAATAAAGTGTTCGATACCTCAACTCGGATAGAAGCATTGCTAATCATGTTCAAGAATCTTCTACGTGCTCGTACTTTGCTTTGAATCGTGACAGTTACTGAAAAATACAATTTTCATCTACACACCTTGCTCGTGGGGAGAGGATCGTCGTCGATATATATGATTTATCCAGTAACACCGACTACCATAAATATTAATATATTCTAGATTCAAATAAAAAGACTTTCACTTGATATATGCATGATATATTCCTTCATGATAACGGCTCACTTGTTACGATCAACAGACACGTACAGCACTGCGTACTGCCAGCTTTCCTTCGCAATATCAACGTATTATTGTCGTATGCATGCTTCATCGGTGGAGCGCATCTCGGCGTGTGTTGTCCAGATCGTCACTTTGATGAATCCATCATTGATGACGGTGGTGAGGAGGAACCAACGACAACTACGAAGCGACCGGGAATTCTTGGTGGTCTAATGAACCCACTCACAGAGATAATTTCACCGATTCGGCCTACTCCCTCCGACACACCTTCCAGACCAGATATACCTGAGGTGATCAACGGATCACCGGAGTTGCAGTCTGGTAAGTAAGTCAACAAGAACTTTCGTTCGTAATTCATAGCGAATGCGAATCCCTATTGTATGATGAAGCGCATGATTCACAACAGTGGTACGGGATATACGAGGCTGAATGAGAGCGAACACCACTTGGTATGCATGTTTCCCACTAATGAGGTAATGCAATAGAAAATAATATCTGCGGAACGTGCGCATACGATTAAAGAAATCTGGAAGTAGTTGGCAGGTTCAACGTTGGGGGTCTAGCATTGTTTTTCTGCTTCGAATTAATCAAGTCTGCAGGCGAGGGCACGAATCATACTGCTTCGATACCGACTGGGTGGAATGCTCCTAATAACGCTCTCGCATCTGCTGATGAATTCAACTTTCACAGCATGTATCCACCTGGGCCGCGGCCATTTTACCAGCCATATTCACCACAGCTTCCACGGCCTTCAGGTCGCCGCAAACCCCCATTCGGTCGACCTGAATATTTTCCCCCGACTAATCGCTTTACAGGCGTTCCGAATGATCCGTTCATTGAACCTCCTTATCGTCATCCATCACATGGACGCTTTCAAGGTCCGCCACAAGAATCTCCGTATAATCCTTACGGAATACCAGATAAACCCCCTCATAGGCGACCTCACGGTTCACATCGTCACCCGCCGTACGGAAGACCACCTCGTAGGCACCATCACAGGCCTCCGCACCAGGGAAGACCTGCATACGAGCCAGACTACTATCCTGACGCCAACCAGGGTACCGCTAATGGTGAGCCACCCGTAGAGATCAGCAACTTCTTCAGCCATTGCCATCGTCTTTGTAATCTACGACGCAAGAATAGCTCAGGAAGAAGGAGAAGGCGTGTTTGTATTAAACAATGCTGGCTGCTGTTTATTGAAGAGGACTCAGCCAATAACGACGACCACTGCGATGAAGACTGGGCTACACAGACTGGTAGAGCCCGCAACGAGACGGCAGTTAGTGTTGCCGGCCAGTGACACAACTGCAGTAACAGTTAGCAATTAGATTTATAAAGT
>NW_019213247.1:229840-262872 GCF_002532875.2 Varroa jacobsoni | reverse complement strand
GACACATGATGCCTGGTGCATATATAAACGATTCATATTGAGCGTGTATGTGTTAAACACTTATACCTATGCAAAATACACGTTTGTATAGAATGGTAAATAAACATATTGTAGACTGCGCAGGTCATGTAACTTATCTTACTCCTCATACTGACACAGGTAGACCGAGCGAAAGGCTAGAATTCACAACAGAGTCTTCGCGATTCCCGCTCATAACGTCCCGTTATGATAAAGCCGAGGAAAACGATGGCCGGTTTGTCGTAACCCTTTCCACAACTGTCATAAGAGATTCCCCTTTCATCTTTAATGCTGGTAGCAGTACTGATATGTACACTTATAGCACAAAAACCAAATATCCTTGGGAATCCACGATTGCGTGGTCTAAGGGTAAGCCGAGTGCAAAAAAGCTCAACGCAGCTCGCTTTGGCAGTATTCTACATAGGACCGTCCTAAGATCCCGTATTCCAGATGCATGTGTGTACATGACCCCAAAGCGACAGATCGTAGCATGAAATTAAGCTCTATATAAACCCTTACTGATCCGAAATCCTTAAATAGCACGGCGTTGTATCTTAAAACGAGCCAAATGAAACAGTACCTAACATGCAACGTTTATCAGTTTTCCTTCTCTCTTGTATACAGGCGTTTCGCATGAGAAATATATTTTCAACATTTAGTTCCACTTCAGCCACAATTAACTGATAGTCAATTATCCATAGCATAGAGCAAGTATAGAGAATAAGGATCCTCTAAGCCACGCGTACTATTGACTCTCACATGGATAGCTCTCTTACGACAGCAGACAGCTTCGGGATCTCCTTTGTATCTATATTCCCATGAGTAAAATATTGACGTTTGTCGTGGGCACCCTGCTCTTCGTTCTGCAATGCAACATGGGCAAAGCATAAGCGCACAGTTTAGTACGATTGCAAATAACAAAAAAAGAACGTGTTGTAATAGGTATAGTTCAGAGATAGTATGTTTTTGCTGACAAAAAAGGCCAATTTCAATGAGGAAGAACGCGTTGTAATGTCTGAAGCTGATCTGATGTCAACTGGCGACTTGTGGCATCTGCTGCAGAACCCTCGTACGAAGATGACAAACAAGGCGAGGACGTCTCTTCTGCAACGAGGCCCTACTCTCCTCCAACCAGTTCGCCTACATATTCGTCCGCGCCTACAACTACATCAACCCAGACGCCTCAACCACAAACTGAGGACAATCCAGCCAACGGCAGCCAAATTACAAAGTATTCAGCGAGTGAGTTAATTTTACAGCAAAACACGTGTGCAAATTACATTAAATAGAGATTGCTTTGTCATAGCTTCGGCCTCTAACGATTGACTTGAAAAATTATATTTTAGTTCCCGTTAGATCATTAAACACATGCAAGCAAACATTTCGAACTCGGACCCGGCTGCCGATGGATCGAAGGCCTTATGAGATGCCAAAAATGCTTACAGCCATATCTCGTGCCATGCGATAAAGGTTTTATTATTATTATTATTATTATTATCATTATTATTTTAGGTAATTGTTTTTTTCTAAATATTTAGTAATGTTCAATTTAGCAAAAAGTAACACACACACCAATGCTAGACTCCCAAAACGTCAGTTGGTGTTTCAAATGATATTATTTCTTTTTCTAAACCCGACTCTATTCGAAGAACCTCTACCGACCACAATTACCAAGCAATTAAGGGGCTCCTTATTGAATTAATTTTCAGCTTGTGGCTTGGGCATAAAGAGCAGAATCGTCGGAGGCGAGGTCGCCAACGTGGAACGATGGGCGTGGGTTGTAAGTCAAAAGGCCGAAGATCCTAATCGAGAATGTTAAATGAATAGTTTTTGGCAAGCACTTATGTCTTTCTTTTGTTTAACTAAACGCTAAACTATCAAGTGCTGGTAGACACTTCATATCAAAGACGCAGGTAGCGATATAGGTTTCATTTTTTTCATTACTACCATTTTTTATTTATCGATAACCATTTCAAGAACGTTGCTCTACAGTAATGCCAAAAAATATCTATGAACGTGCATGAACATAGAAGCAAATCAGTTACGCCTGCAGAAGCTATCTAAGTGGAGATTCGCTAGCTGGCGTTCGTATAGGCAAAACCAATTTCAGCAAAAATCACATTCATCATTACAAAGTGAAAGAGCTTGATTTTAAAAATCAAACGACAGTTTATATATTATCATTTACTGATCTTTGTGCAATCTTCGGACAGTCTTTGAATAGCTTTAGCAATAAGGTGAATCAGCAAGTTTTAGTTTCGAGTGCGAGTATAATTGTACATCCAGAGCTGTTTGTCTAATGCTGGTAAAATCATCTGAAATTATGTTAGGCGCTCATGGCTGTTGGCAAACTTGAGGCTTGAAAATCACTTCACATTTCAGAGTCCATCCAACTGAAACACTTTCGTGACACGTGACATCAATTCATGTGTATTCAGTGGCCCGGCATTGCCCTTAATGTTGTGCTAATGAAAGTATAATTAATTTTGTTGATATATCTAATGAAGAGATCAGTTGAGAAATTCACCATGGAAAGCCTTTTATATAATGTGTAGCTCTGGCATTTGATACACTGTATGATACACCGAGGAAGGTTCAATTTGGTTATTCTGAGTAACAAAAATAGCAAATGTACAATTTTTAGAAGGAACGCTACAAATTTCATTATCTCAATAAAGCTATTCTCGAATGGTTTAGCAGTGTGAACTATTTTTTTTTTTGTGATCCACATGTATAGCGGTAAGTTAAAAAAGGTGGGCGTGGTTAAATCGACAAGGGTTTTCTTTTTTTTTTTCCAGAAGATATGATATTCCCCGTCTGATACTGATTCAAAATTTGATAACGACGTCCATGTGCTAGTTAAGTTGGTTGCATAATTAGAAATAAGGCTGTTTGTACTCCTGCATCATATAATTTCATTGAACTCATTGTCAATACTTAGCGGTTATTTTTCTTACATGAATGTGTTCGGGATTGATTCGGGCTTGTTACATGTACTTGATACATACTGTTACATACTTGTCACATACTGATCTTAAACACAGGCTGCATTGATGAGAATCGACAAGCGGACAAATCAGATGGAACAATTTTGTGGGGGTGTTGTGATTTCTAATCGATACATCATCACTGCAGCGCATTGCCTCCCTGGGTAAGTATAAAGTACTTGTATTTTCGACTTTGTCGAAGATCTACTTGGTTCATTCATACACGAAATGACGATGCGGTCGAAGCTGAACAAAATAGATTTGCCCCATACAACTTATCAGAAATAATTAATTATCAGTACATTAGTGCTTTATATTAAAGTGCGATTCTTCGGTGATCGGAAGTAAAATTTATTGTACATTTTGTCTTGAAGAATTTATGTCCTTTCCAAATATTCTAATATATGTAAATTGCAGATATGAGCTTGACTGAATTAACTACTTGGAAATGGAGACATATTTTTCTGCTATATTTTAATCTAGCTTGCGCTTATTCTTTTTTTAGCGTTCATCCGAGGGAGTTGACAATCCGCCTCGGCGAATTCGACTTCAGCCAACACGAGAATAGCAGACGCCGAGACTACCACGTATCTAGAATCGTGCGACATCCACAATTCAATGAATCTAATAACAATTTCGCTGATATTGCGCTCATCAAAGTTAACGAAGATGTAAGCAAAAATTTTCAATTTAGTCAATTAAAGCATGGATTTACAAACTTTACATTATTAATCTATGCCCTGACTGTAATCCACAATATGCCAAAGGACATATGTACATTAAACTAAACATTAGAAATCAGTCCAAGTCACGCGACTATGCGTTAGAGCAGCAGTAATGTTAGAAATTAAGCACAACGTAGAAATATCACAACGCTATTTTCATGAAACACGTTCATAGGTCGTTCCACTGCAGGGACATTGTTAGCGAACGCAGAGGTTATTATGGGCTAAAACAAGAGCTACGCAGATACTCGATATCTGCGTAGCTCTTGTTTTAGTCCATAATAACCTTTTTCTTACTTTGGTTAGTGATCAGTTAAGCAGAGTCCTCGATCAGTACTGTTTCTTTATATACATCTTATCCTGATCTAAATAGATCGCCTTCAACCAAAACTTGCTGCCAGTGTGCATGCCCGAAGAAGAGTCTTTTGCGAACAAGGAAGCCACAGTGATAGGTTGGGGCGTAACTTCATTTGGGGGTCCATCCTCTAGTATCTTGATGCAGCTGACACTACCGGTGTGGGACAATGCCGAATGCCAAGACAAACTGAATACAATCGTCGTTTACCCGCAATTCCTTTGCGCGGGACTTAAAGATAAAGGTGGCCACGATTCATGTCAGGTAAGCTTATAGGATACTATCTGTCTGATGCTATATGTATTATATATATGATTATGTTCGCTATATGCCAACATTTTGTGATTTGCAGTAATCACCTCACATTTTGCAATTTACAATAGTATTAAAGTCCTAATTGTATTTTGCTTAATTTTAAAGTTAGTGCCAAAATCTACAATGCTTATGCATAAAAGCAAGCATTCCTAACGGCTTTTCTTGCAGGGCGACTCAGGTGGTCCTCTAATGGTGGAAAATTCAAATAGGCAATGGTCTTTGATTGGCATTGTGTCATGGGGCTTTAAGTGCGCCCAAAAAGGCATACCTGCCATATACACCCGAGTTACTGAGTTCCGAGATTGGATATACAAGAACGCTGCATAGCCTGCACTGATCAACAATCTCACTTCCGGTCTCAAAAAGTTCAGCATCTACCTTTCATACACCAGATCCGACAAGATCACGAAAAGGTTGGCATACTCAAATATTCTGGCTTGTTATAAAATGGCTAGTCGGCCAGTAAAAAAAAGAGAGGAAAATCTATCTTTCTACAATGACCCTGTGAAACATCATTGTGATTAGTGTGATTAAATTGATATCGATTTTGAAGTCAGAGCAGATAATATATATATACATATAGATACAATGACACACTTGTAAATAAAGATGTCCATTGTGCCCTAGATCGTAATGTGCAATGAAATAGGTGGTTAACCAAGTCTGTCTGATATCACAAGTTATTGAACCTTTAACGCTTGTATTTCAAAATACATACAGATGTGGCCTATTACTTTTTCTAACTTCAAGTTTATTAATGTGACAAAGTATAGTCACATTTTATGCTCGTCACATCCTCGAAGATAATATCCAAGTTTCATCATCAAAGACTCGAAACTACATATAAATCAACATTTGTTTTTTAGTCTCCTCGCAAGAGGCGGCTACTACATGCCGAAAAACATTAGCGGCAATGTCACACAAATTACAGGTACAGCAAAATGTCTGCAGAACCAATTCTTATGCGTTTCAAATGGTCCAAAGTTTAGCCAGAAAAAGAAAGAGGAGAGCTTTATCGAAATAATTTGTGAAATACATAAAAAACATATGTATATTAAGGGAAAATTATTCTTTGCTAGCTTTTACCAAGTAATTAAAGACGCTCAAAGATTAAAAGTCCGGACATTACATTAACTTTGGTGTTGTCTAAAGTATATGTGCGTCCTTTTTTTTTCTATGAAAGCCAGCTTTAAAAAAGACTAGGGCGTACTACGTGAAATTCTGCGACAAAATGTGTAGTAAGTAGCTTAAAAGTGCCATGTGGCATTTTGAAATGTTTTTATGACGGCAAAGATAGAACATTTACTGATACACGCAAAAAGAATAGCAATCTGAATTTCAATCTGAATCCTATTGGAAAAATCATCACAGAAAAACTTTTACTCAATGTTGCGGCGAAATTGTACACGATCGTTCATTTCAAGGTGATGCTTATGCTTAAGTGATGTTATGAGACACCTGAAATGGGTGCTTAATTACTAAATAATTTTATAAACTTACTCGAAACGTACGCTCATGTTTGAAAAACATCTGTATTTGTAGGTCTATCAGTCAAGCTTGTGACAGAGCAGGTTTTTCTTCAGCTTGATTTTTATTAGGTTGATTAAAACGTAGAGTAATGTTTCGTTAATGTCTCCCCTCCCTTTTTACGTTAACCTATTTACTGAGCTTGAAACTATCAGAAGTCAAAAAATAAAACGAATTATTTTAGTTGGCCGTCCAATTGAATCGACTTTCACCTTCAAGTTTCAAATGTAGTGAAACGCAAAGCTTCATTAATCCTAAGGCTAAAATTTGTATTTATTCATCATAGCCCAAGACGCAGCTGAACTAAGGTGGAAAAACCTGAATTTAAAGTTGAGGCCAAGGACCATTAGCCGGAGTTGTGATCTTTTGATTAGACCCGTATACTTACAGTACCTAAAAAGAAGTGCCGCTCGTATGCCCCTGTATTTCAGAGAAACTAAAGCGTATGTTTCAAGCAAGCAAGCAAACAAACAAGAAATGCAAAGACAGATTGATGATAAGCAGAAAGAGGGAACGTTTGACAGAAACGTAGCCGAATAATAGACTGTCGTTAGTATTCAGTGGTGTATAAATAAAATAAGCATTATGAAATTAAAAAAGTTTGCGCCTTTGTTTTTTACTACAGTCTAGTCCATCCGCTTACAGGCGAAATCGTGTAACGATTACGTTGAAGAAAACACCAAAGGCTGTTTCGTCTAAAGAGTCTTGAAACTGTACAAAAAGAAGAATATCGCCAATCACTATTTACCTCTCTTTGATAAAGACCGGATCCTAGTTAAAACAAGTAACTTTCTTTGCCTGCGTCTTAAATACCGATCAGGTCCTACAGATCAATATTTACCAACTACTTAACGACAATATCTGAATCGTACTCTCAGTTTACAGCATCAGTTAGTATTGTCAAATAGAATTTAAGACGTGCTTTATTGAGAAACATCGATCGCGCAACCGAGCAGATACAGTTGACTGGTCCACATGTCAGTAAACGCGTACATTGGTGTCTGAACTACAAATGATATAAATTAATAAACTATATAATAAATGTGCTGTCGCATTTTATAGCAAGTCTCGAGTTCGTGATATTCGAAAATGCACTTGGTGCAGATATCGCACATACGTCTGGCCAGCATAAAAACATAAATAAAGTAAAGTAAAATAGACATTCATAATACCGTATTCACACAGACTCAAATTAGAATACGTAAGGAATGTATTTTCGTGATCTATCTAAGACGAAAAGTACATTGTTTAGTCGGAAGACAGGTACTAGCAACACATGGGCAGAATTAACTTTGTGGTGGTCCCAGGAGCGTTGCACGCATTGTTGCACCCGGCTAAGGTTACGCGCTTATCCAGTTTTATACATTCATCACTGGCATAAACTGCCGAACCTTGAAAGCACAATTTTTTTTTACCATCTGACTGTTGCCCACGTAAAAAGTAAAAAGAAAATTATAAGATAGATTGGAGACTGGTAGAAACTTTTATTATAGCTGTTTTTTATTTACATTACATATATAAATTAAAGATAACTTGTAATTAACTTAGGAACGTACTTAAAGCTGATTAGGTGAGATAACCTTGCAGACTTCTGTTCATAATTGGATCCCTTCCCATTTCTGCATTTATCGAAAACTCATGCAATCTTCTACAACCCGTAAACAAAATAAATGAAACGAACAATTTTTGAAAGTTACATGAAAGGATGATAAAATATACAATGATATGCTGATGGCATTCTAAGCTTGGCTTAAAACGTTAGCAATGGTATAACTTTTAAATGCATGTTCTTGTCTCTAAAAAGGAGACCGAAATAATTGCAAATAAAATAATAAAAACCACCAAGCTTCAGCTAGTCTACTTTGACTAACAAAGGTAACACACTTCTATTTTTCTTCATAAAAACTCGACATTCAAATATTTTTTCTCACCCTAAATAAAGTTCAGGAATACAATAATCGATAAGGGCAGTAACCGAATAGTCCACCACCAGCGAGCCTGGACCCCCCCGATGTGCTCATCATATAGAGCACCTGCACCTTTAAATGAATGAATATTATTATTATGAATTTACGAAAATATTTGAAAATGAGTATATCTATAGATTAATAGATATTAAACCCGTGACTTCAAATCTGTGCTTTTAATTAATCTAGCTAGCTGATGCGAACTAGCATTTAGGATTAACCTTGAAGGCTTATAGAGTCTCGCATCGTAAAAGTGTCACAAAGAGAGTACAGCAAATAGCATCAATTAGCCTCACATTTTTATCCAATTAGGTAACTTTTGTGCAGAAAAAACGTATCCGTTAATATACAACCTGTTACGTTCTGTGTGTAACCATCATCAATTAGTTCAGTCAGTATAGGAATAATAATAACGATGTAAGTTAAAATAGTCACTGTTCACATAGCCAGTATAGGAGCGCCAGCGCACGTTCTCTGTTCCGTTACTTCCTAACAGGAGCACCCTATGATGTTACAACTGATACCGTCACGCTACATTACGCGCCATCTGCATTCGCACACCACAATGTTCTAGTACAGGCAGACCTGCTAAAGTGGGGATCACTTTTCATAGGTGGGTAATAGCGTGGCTGATGCTACCATGGACATTCGTCGATTTAAAAGTGCTAAAAGGATTTGGTATACTAATAACTAGCCTACAGTATCTCAGTCGCAGGTTGTGGACGGTGAAGATAAGGCGAGTCAGACCGTTTTGTTCCAAAGAAGCTCCTACCTGTAATTCCTCAATAGCATATAGCGATACAGACTTTGATACTTGAGGCAGCGACAATCGCAAACTGCTCCCCACTATGTGTAGTTGTCTCGATGTTCTTTCATTTAACGCTAATCGAATTAGGATTTGATCAAGCGGGATAAAAGGGCAATGATCGTTATCCTTATTGATTAATTTCAAATTTGTATTCTAGGAGATATATTCGTATTACTATAATAGAATATACACCTTTCAGAAATTAATTAGGACTTAACTATTCACTGGTTTTTAAAAGTGTTTTTTTATTGTTATTATCATAGTGGCTATTAAATGTGGTTCAAGGTGTCGCAGCTTATCACAGCGTATCATAGCAAGCTACAAAAGATTTGTAAATGATCCTGTAGGCTACGTCAAGTTTTTTTTTTATTTAGAAAACGCATTGATTATCATTAACCGAAATGTATTTACTGACCTATCGATAAAGCGTACGGTACGGTCTAAAAAACTTGCTACTTGGCACTTGCACTTCGTACTGTGATCCGTCGTATCCATTTCCGAGCATATGATTTAAACCTGCTTCCGAGCTTTGATATACTATTAGTAAGAAAAATTACTTTTTTAGATAAATATTCCGCACTCATCAGTGTGACTGCAAGGGAATATAATTCACATGTTTTACATATGTATAGAAATTTAATGAGAAAGAGACGCCTTTCGTCGAGTATTGTTTGCACAACTAAAAATTATGTACAATTGACAATATGAATTATCTTACTCTAAGAAATCTGACTTAATCATTGATGAAGCTCTGGATATGAATGCTTGCTACGAGCTACCTAAGACAACAATCTTACTTAATCGCCTATATATATCAGGCGGACTAGGGAAACAAAATACTATACAACTTAAGTATGTATTTGATTAGAAACCTAATATCGGCAATCCAGCCAACAATTTCAATTGTTAAGGTGCCAACATGTTGATATCGAAAATTTAAAAGAAGGGGTATGTACAAATTAGCTATGTATAGTTTGTATAATGTTTTCGCTGCTTTCGTTTATTAATTGTAATGAAGTTTACACAAAAACGATTATCGAATGACAACTATAGGACAGAACAAGCAGTCCAAGTGCCGCTTACCTCTGACGTAATATTGACGCAATTTCGACTGTAATACCCTAAATCTTATTTGTGGATGCAAACGACAAAAAGGTCACGTGTACTGCGTTTTTGAGCATAACAACACAAAATAAAAGTTGTTTCCGAAGGGTTTCACATGTGTATGACCAATAGGATAAAACTAATGTTCCGTACAATCTACACAAGTAGATTGTACAGAACATTAGTTTAGCTACCGGTAGAATCTGCCACCATACTAAGCTTAAACTCAGACCTCACTTGAACATAACGAGACATTCATTTACTAATAAGAAACTGTTCGGCCATTCGATGACTATTTATCACGTGATTTTGCTTCCTCACCCCATTGTAGATGCCATTAATTAAGTTTACTTTGCCATATAACGATAAAGATGAAAACAGACAGTAGCTGAATAAAAACTCTTGAATTTACAAACTAATAGAATTCAAACCAGCATATGCTTACGTTACAGGCGTAACGTGAAAGCATTTGTGGAACAACATCAAATGAGACCACTGTCTCAGGAGCATTGAAGCCTGTGGTGCATTCTGCCTTTATGAGCAGTGCATTGCATTTTGGACACTGGTAGCGGCCATCGTCTGCCAATTCGAACGAACATGATTTTGAACTTTCATACATATTCGCTACGTTAAAGGCATAGGTCGTATCAAGCATTTGAGACTTGCTAGAGGAAGATGTCTTAACTCACTTATCCGCAAGAATACTATTAAATCGACTTGATCTCGCCGAAAAAATCAAAATGGTTCTCGTTAAGCAAATCTCTTTCGGTAAGGTTTCCTGGACTTAAATAATCCTATAAATATACGTCTCAAGCTGCTGAACACTTTTTTTTTATTTACTATTCTATTCGATAAGGCCACAGAAACCAAAACGTATTATAGCTATAGAAAAAACCAACTAAACTTACTCGTAGTTGTCATGTTAAAACCAGCAACGCGTTGTGCACACGAGCCATCGTTGTCACTTCTAGTCAAATTTAAAAACTAAGTCGCCAAGAAGTAACAGGTACTCGATAAAGTCATGCATTCTAGGCCAGAGCCGTCGAAGTACTAGATCGTGTACAAAAGCCTATAATATGACTCTTATACTTCTGTGAGCGCTTTCCAGCTCACAGAGAACATGTATATGTTTGTGGTGACGCGGAAAAATCATCGTTCAAAACCTGCATTTTTCATTCATTACTAGCTGATATGAGCTTACTTGCCTGTTAACCTCGACGCTTCAAGGCTTTACGTTTCATACGTTTCATGTGAAGCAGGTAAATACTATAAATTGCATAAACACGGTTCTTCGGCTGGCAATGTTCGTGCAGTATACAGACAGAGAAAAGGCGTATCGTAGGACGTAGTACTTAAGAACATACAGATGAAAGGCTACAACAAATCCACAGGGTCTCGATGTTAGTTAATGGACGTTGCCATCTGTACTCTTCAACATCATTTTGGCACTATAGACTTTCCTATATAGAAGAGGTAGCCAAAATCGCAACTTCTTGTTCTTCTGATAACAATCGTTATAGAATGGATAGTTATTTGAAAATAACGCAGTCGCTTTTATCATTATTGTCAAAGTACGAATTGCGCTTTATGTCGAAGTTTCATTAAATACATTCGAGTAAGGTTGCCATCCGAACCCAATTGTAGAAGACAAGCGCATGCATTTTGTATTGTTTAGAAATGAAGTATACTATATAGACAATTAAAGACCTCTTTGCACTCGTTAATGTTTATCTACTGACATAAATGTGTATCCACGAGTTATGAGTCTTCATAGGTGAATGGTATTGCTAATTAGGGATACATGTGTACTCACTTTATTTTTCTGTAACCCATAGCAGATAGCAGTCTTTTGCTAATTCTGTTGACAACGATTCGTTTCTAAGCTGGTATATTTGGTGTTACACATACGCAATTGGAGTAATATTAAGTTTCAGTCTTCATGTAATCAAAGACATGGTAGCAAGTGATGAAAATAGTAGGGAATAGCGCAGAATTCTTCATTCAGTTTTCTGTGTTAACGCAGTTGATAGAAGCGTTGAATTGCTTAGTGTTGTTCGTTTTCTACATTTAACAGCAGGCGAACAGAGATCAGACCTGCGCTTTCTAATTTTGCCCTTTCACATATTAATGGGCTGAAAAACCGTTTATTTATCTATGCACATGCCAGTTATTTCGCGATGTATTAGTGTAAAAGATCTACTACATAATGTGTAAAATCCTTGAACAATACGAGCATTTATCTTGTTAACATTTAGAAGCAGAAATTATGAGCGTGTCCGGTACTGGAGTTACACGCAGCAAAACTATCTTTTACGAACTTTTAGTTACACCTTGGGTTGTCTACTCCATTGGTTGATACAGTTTTAACCAATGTATTCAGTTTTATTTAGTGTATCCATTACGGGCGTTATTTTAACTTAAGTCGAAATAACTCTAAGAACTTACATATTTATCCTTAACCTTATGCTATTGCGAGTTCTGATCGTATAAGATTCCAAAAAAGATTCCATTTTTCCAGAACTTATGTGACATTAATGTGTCGTATTTGATATAGCCTGTTGCACCTCTTTTACTCAAAGTTTACGTATACCTGGAAGCACCCTTAACTAGTTTTGTCACCTACTTACTACCCACCCAGAAACTACATATATGTCAATTCCTCAAGTAATCCATTTAGCTAACTAGAACAACGTATTTTGCTTGCACGTGCAGAGAAAACTATATTTAGGTGGTATTGCAAGCCTGAATCTTCCAAGGCCCTTCAAATACGCAAATACACAAGTACATTCTTATACGTAGCAGAATTATCTCTCAAATTCGATTTGTATTGCTATTAGGCCTTTCACTGAGTTGAAAAAAAAACTTATCTGCACGGACATAATGTAGTTTATTCACTAATTAATAACCATAATAGCTTGTGCATCTACATTAGGCACCGATTTATCTGACACGCATGAAATACCCTATACACAGTTACAGACAGGAACGACATACCATTTTTTTCTCCGAACATGATATGTACAAATTCCACAGCTGTCTGTTGGATATTCTAGTAGTCACCAGGTTATTCCTGCGGTTTTGTTCGAATCTTTTCCTCGAGCTTCTCGAATTCTCGCTGTGAAATCGCGTCTTCCTCTGACAATACCTCCTTAACACCTTTCACCTATAAAAGTCAATATTTTCCACAATGTGTTCTATATACAAACACAATTATTCTACTCTGTCGTTATGTTTAGAAAAACCTATATACGCATATCTTTTACGGCTGTTATCTATATGGTCGTCGAAACGTTTGCCTTCGTTTAAATACTCGTTTGGTCAAAATTATGCAAACAAGAAAACGGTCAAAAGTGCGCTTAGGGTTTTATATGCCTCAACAGAAGAATTTGTTGAAATGGACTCTTCCTCAACATAACCGTCTAAGTGGTTCACTTTAATTTTAATGCGCTGTAATACTTACGACATAATGAAATATTAACATAAGATGACTACAAAAATTGTTAGGTTGAGGGATACCTCCTAATAAACTCGATAAGCGGACAGCATATCAGCTAACAAAAACCAATGGAACTTTAGCGCGTGCTACAAACCTCAGGAACGTAAAACATCAGCATATTTTCGATGCCGGCCTTTAGTGTAACTGACGAACTAGGACAGCCTGTGCATGAGCCCTGTAACTCGAGCTCTACAATTCCATCACGAAACGCACGAAACACTATATCTCCTCCGTCCTCCATCACAGTTGGTCGAATTCGTGTGTCAATCAGTTCTGCAATCATTGCCGCAGTTTCACGATCGGCTTCGGTGAATTCTACCTAAAAAAATTAAATATTTCGAGTTTTGCATGAATGACTTTCGTTATATTAGGATTTCGTAAGCAAATGACCCTTCAGGTCCTACAAGTTTAGACCCCCCAATTCGTTTTTTGTGAGACAATTTCACTACACCTACTATAATCTTTTTGTAAAAACTGGAACCATATCCGTAAGATGATGAAGTTGAGCTATAATTTGTTGCTTTTTGAAACCTCATGGCACTGATACATTCCTTCTATAATTATCGTAGTTCAAGAAAAAAATAAAATTTACTTTGAAGATTTGCATCTGTACACTACGAACTGTTTTGTATTAAATATGCACAACCAAAATATATACTTTAATCAGCTTACCTTTTTCAACTTATCTTCTGACTCTTTATCGGGTTCAGGCGACTCGAGCACAGGCAGACCAGCACTGAAAAAATCCATCATTGTAGCATATATGGATGCCTTCAGAAAAAAAGGGAACAACATAACCTTGTTAACACAGTATAATACTAACGATAATCTTACCGTTACTGATATCTGTTTAGAACTATTCGTCAGTCGATAACAAAATAATAATGTAATAGAAGTAAACCCGTGGATATAAAGGGCCACCAATATGCTAATTATCAAATTATGCATTCATTAATTATAAATATTCGTGTTATAATGCGTTTTAGACCGTGGCGTTATTAAAACGCATGCAGCAGAAATGTGCAGTTTCAAAGATTGAATCCTCGGCTTTAATCAGGAAGTTGTCTGTACCACACTTAGAAATTTTGGTGTACAAATCGTAGTACAACTCAGCTTTGACGAATACATCACGCAACTGATTAAACCAAAAATCACTGTCAACAGCGTTTTTAAATATTCTATGATAAAGCATTGCCATATAAACCAATTACTTTACCTACCGTATTGTGCTTACCCATCTAAAAAAGCATACTAACCTTCCCGAGTACATTCAGAAACTTTTTTTAAAGAACTTTGCGGATGTTGTGGATTTCCTAACTCAGAATCGGAATTTCAAGCGGTTTAAGGCGATAGCTCGTGCTAAGTTCCAAATAATATATATTTAGAGTAACCTGATAGACGCATAAAAAAGTTGCCGATAATAAGATTATACACAGTAGTGTCTCATCCAAGAAGAATAATTTCGGACGTATTGTTTATACTACACTCCAACCATTGTAAGGTCCCCCGTTTGACATTATGAAAATGCACTTGAATAAAATTACCTTGAGGGCTGTCCATTCAAGAGCGTCGTCTGCGCGCGTTACCGTTATAAAATCTGGCCCAAGGAAGACCCGTTGAACCCCTGGTATAGCGAAGAGCTGACGAACTAACAGACTGTTTTTTGCAGTCTCAATCGTAGGGAAATCGCGACCCTGACCTTCTTCCAAGACCTTTATTTAATAAAGTTAAATAGTACAAAACAGTTGTAGAACATAACAAACGTTGCCAAATTCAGCCAAGATTATTGTGTCCGTTTATATCTTAATATGTGTTTTAAGTATCAATGAACGCAACAATCATCGTCAATGCTAACGATTCGCAATTATCAGAATAATAGAGAATTAGCGTACTTCAAATATTTTTGACTAGTCGTTTTTAATTTCATAAACAAAAGGTATAACACAATAAAAAATTCCTTTAAAATCGTTTATATAACTCTAATGTCAACTTTCACCTGTACAAATGTTTTCCCTTAACATCTACCACTGCCTCTTTTCTTGAATGTTACAAATATACAAACTATAAATTAGGCATGCATACTAGTGGTAATCGCATTCTATATAAGGACATTTGCCTCAAATCTGGCTGTGAGAGATCAACACAGAGGTAAGCTTCTTGCTCTAAAGTGTACCTTTATTCCAGGCAAAAACTTCAATGAATTTGGATTAGGTGTATCGCGCGTTTGAATGAACATCCGTAGACTAGCTGAAAGATGGAAACGGCTTACAGTCTGAAATGATTCGCGCACCATGCGACTTACAGCTGCTGCCAGCATCTTTCACAAGCCGATACTCCTTGTGCCTGACACCCCAGTTCTTAACAGTTGATACTCTATATTGACAATAGCTGCGTTCTAACGCTATATAGTTACAGCAACGGAGAAAACAGCTGATCTCTACGATACGAACGGTCGAGATACGGTTTGACGTTTTATTTTTAAACGTTAAGCTATTTCGTCTGCATCTCAATTGTTTAGTCTGTTATGAATCCGCCCGCGCGTAAACAAGGGCAGGTCATCACATTATGGCCCACTCGATAAGTAAACAATACAATTAATAGACATCTAAAGTTACAATATACCTATAAGAAAAGTCATAACTGTCGCTGACAATTTTCTGGACTTGTGCTTGTTCATAAATCAGTTACTTTTCACGATTTCTGGTTTCTTAGAGCACGAATATGCGTTACCTTAATAAAAAATATAAGACAGAAATTTTAGGCATTTTGTGAGTGATCCGTTTAACGTTATACACTAATATATGCAACTTATTTTTCTCTATGTATAAACATTTCGTGGTGTATGGACTTGAAAGAAAAGGCAGGATAGGTATTTGCCACGAAATCTTACCTAAGTCAACATTTAAGAGTCACCTGTCACGAACAGAAAAATCACAATACGATTGAATAGCGGATTTTCCTAGGAGTTATACAACCCGAAAATGAATACATGCCTCTATTCAGTGTAAATTTTATTGGATATAGACAATGTTATGTGCAGCATCAACGAACACACACAACTACATTAACCGATATAGAACTCCATATAAAAATTATGGTACTATATTGTATTGTATCGTCGGCACATTGTAAATCCTTTCTAATACATTTTTCCAATCAAATTCTATGCGCGCATCTGTAAACTACGGCCTTCAGCAATCAGGCAAGTGTTAGTTAATACATAGAGACCAAACTTTCAAACAAGTGTCTGTGTTCAAGCTATGCGCAATTTCAGTACCGTAACTTTATATATGTATATTCGTGGTACGTTTACGTGAAATGAACTATATTATAAAACCTATTCAGGCGTTAATTATTTTATGCGATCAAGCTAACTGGTTTTATGTAAGACCTTACGAAATTTAGTGATAGTAAATACATTTTCAAGACTATTCGCGTATTCCTAAGCTTACTTTACGTGTAACAATAAAATAGAACCCATAACAGTTTTAATCTCTTTCTAGGTCGTTAAGTTCATTCTATTTGTTGATTTGCATAATACTGCTTTCCTAGCAAATCATTTTAATATCGTTCGAATCATCTGCTACGCCTGTCAAGTTTTAAACTGCCGTTACGCACTGCGCCAAACTGCGCGAATAATCTGACCTCAGTTCGCCAGCGACGATGATTTCATTACATAAATGCGTCCATCCGACCACTAACCACTGAGTCGCCGCTAAATCTGCAAATAGCGCAGCATCAAGTTTTATATTGACTTGGTTTGCAACTTCTATGTTTGATGTTTTATCTTGTGGGGGCGGGAATTGGATATACCTAAAAATAAGTAATGAAGTGATTCTAGTAATATTTCTTATATCTGTGTGATTTGTTTGGTGATGGTGGACAACTGATTGTTGTTACAGTTGTCTCTTTGTTTTTGTCGTGA
The DNA here is from genome assembly GCF_002532875.2 of Varroa jacobsoni. Lineage (NCBI taxonomy): Eukaryota > Metazoa > Arthropoda > Arachnida > Mesostigmata > Varroidae > Varroa > Varroa jacobsoni. Next base: position 245,645 of record NW_019213247.1, on the reverse strand, counting down.
AGAATAGGCGCGAGAGTCGGAACAATCATACGTTTCCGTCTGGTTCGACCCTGTCTAACAACACACAAAGAAGACAAAGTATTTGGTGTTTTGGCGCTCTCTAATTGAAGATTGAAATCTGTTGGTAAGTTACCTTTAGACCGAGGAAAAACAGAGCTAGAACCTCAGCCATAGACGAAATGGCGGCGACAACAGCAAAGGTAGGCCCAAATATCGGGCAGTCCAAGGAAGCAACCAAGACGGGTGAGTCTAAACTAGTGCTCATAATAAGTGCTGACGAGTTTTTTGCCACAGTCAAGTTTTAAACCGATGTGTATGAGCACAGGAAGTATGATTGGAGTAATACAAAGTGTAGTTATTTCAAAATATTTATCTCATTTTTTCCTTCACCTTGAGCCTATCCAGTACTAAGGAGAACAGCTGGCTTCTGGGGTTTTGCTCTCTTCGCTTCAAGAGACTAAGGTAGACATGTTTTGACACATTTGGGCGCGCACTGCCTGCGCGGAAGACCACTTATTTTTTAAAGCCCACGCTTGAAAGCTCTTATAGGAAATCTTCCTCATCGGGTGATTGGTTTACGTGGCGCGAAGTTAAAGAGCACTGAAACAAGCATAGTTTTTCCTCAAAAGTTCCGAAGTGTTTATTCTGTTATCGCAGAGAGCTATACCGAACATAGGTCTGCTTATATCGTGATGCATGTGATATAGAAAAAGTTTCAGGTGCACAAAATTTCTCTTGACATTTGTCGTATTAGCATCCATCATATTTCAGAAATGGATAAATGTAAAAGTACAAACACACAAAATACCATTTGTGTCTATCCTTTGCCGTGCAAGACGATATAGGAAAATTACATTGCATGTAGTACGAATATCAAACTTCGTATATTTTACCAGCTATATGTGCGGTTTCATAGATTAAACTGTGCTCCGTATAATTTCTGTTTCGGCTAGGTCAGAACAGACCGCGCTAAGCGCTGTTGAAACGTGGTGTTGATCGATCTTGAATGGTGCTTTTAGAACGAGCTCGCGGTGTCACAGTCGGTTTATTCTGAAATTATTGGATACTGCATATTGTTGTAGTAAATTGCAGGTTTACTATGAAGAACTGCAATATACTGCAATAAATAGAAAAGAAAAAAATCGCATGAGAAGTTATTTCAATAGATGCCGAGACAACTTTTGGACTCAGTCGTGGCACAGAAGATCTATTGTAAAAAAGATCTAAGATCTATATTCCAGCTTTAATGATAAGAGTATTCATGAACATGCAAGCTTTCCCTATTCACTGAAGTGTCAGTATATTTGCGCCAACTTGACTGGCCCAAACTGTTCAAGTTCGTTAGGAATACAAAATTGTTTAATCCATCACTCTTTGATTTCTCATCTCTTATGCTGCACGTTCAAAATTATGATGAAAATTTAGTCAATGAAGAGTCAAAGGTCACGCATATAAATTTTAACTTTTTTCCCTTATGTTCAGGTCTCACTGTGTTTGCCTGTTCACGTATAACTAAGATGCGTACAAATCTTATTCAGCCTTGATGCGCTACGATTTTCATTTCCATAATCATAAGCTTTAATCATTGTCATTCAAACAGTAAACGTTGCTTTTGCATTACGTGCAGCTGGAATAAGTTGTTCTCTAATTTAATCTATCTGTGCTAAAGATGAGACTAAATTAGTTGTACAGTAGAAGATACGTGCTTCGAGAACATAAAAACTAATTTTACCGTTGGTCCGGTTAGCAAATGTTGTATCGGTATATTTATACGATTCAATATCGATAAATAATACACACGAATTTTCAAATAGGTCACTTTAGTTGAGTGATAGATGTAGAAAACCTCCTTATTGAGCTCCCACGCGAGTGAGCTTTTACAGGAAGCATCGTTCAAAACGAAACTTACTTAGAAAAGCCATAATTTCAACAATGAGGTGACTCAACTGCCTTAGAAGTGGTTTTACTGTCCATATAAATGTACTTTCTCAAGGTGAAAGGTGATTTTTGAAGTGAGTGATAATTGTCTCCAAGCTTCTTGTCTTTGTTGGTATGAAAGTCGAAAGACCAACGTTGTTTCATTTTGACCGGTGATCGGCAGTGCTCTCTAAAAAAAAACAAAAGGCCTTTCGTCGAACCCATTTGCGCTAACGATTCACAAAACACAATATGTAGCCCAGATTTTTTTGCGGATGGTTTCTTCTGAGTTTTCATTTATTGCAGCAGCACTCAGTTATTTTGTCTATTTCATATGACACACACTCCCAAGCGTTGTAATGGTTAACTTGGTAGCTTGATAATCCAAATTCTTCGCGCCTAGGGTGCTTGCATAATTGTACACTTTATAGTTTTTTTAGAAGCAAGGGCTTTCGTTGTCTAATAGTACTCTTGTTACCCCGTCGGGGGCACTCTGTTGAATACGAATTTCCAGTTATAATATGTACGACATGGAATCCTATCTTTAAATTGAGTACTTCTGGGGGCTTCGTGTAGGTAATATTCGATCTTGGCTTTATGTCCAGGTTCCAGCGTGTGGTGCTGCATTAACATGATTGGTGGTTAGATTAAGAAACCATACGGACAAATACCAGGCTTCTTCGGCGGACACGCGTTGCTCATATTCCTCAGGGAGGTTAGTAAGTTCTCGTTTGCTGGAGCTAAGTGTCTCTTAGTACATATCTAAGCAATAGCTAGTATTGTTGTCAGCCAAATTAATACGCCGTCATCAACAAATTGCTGTAAATCGATCCTTTTATGCGCGTTAACTCTGGAGTAGCCATATAAGATTGGACCTGGAAAAATAAAAGGTATTCAATTACAAATTTTGACTTTGTATTAATTTTCAGTTTTCTTTACCGATTTGTGGAGCATTTATCATTGATGGTTCCGCTGCTACGGGTAAAACGTTAGACTACACTAAAACGTATTGATTGTTCAATCAGGGCAACCAGATGCGTTGTTGCCTACGCCCTTAGGTCACAAAACGACAATAGAGATGAGGTGGATAGGGGGTTCTAGGTACTGCACTGCTAATGCAGGCGCCACGCGGCAGACGATGGTGGTTCATTGGAGAGGGCATGTATAATTTGTGACTCTGGTCAGTTGCTGTTTGTAACACTGTAAAACTTAGTTGAGAACTCTGCGGAACTCTTGAGAAATTACGACTGCAAGGATGCCCGACAGTGCTCCAAATACAAGATAATTATTAGAATCAGGTGAAACGCTCCGGGCTTTAGCGATTAAAAATTTTAGTGTCAATTGTAAGTGGTCCTTTGTAACTCTACTTATACGGAAATCTTGTTAGCCCAATATCCGGAAAGGCTAATCTGCCTAACTACAGTTAAATACATAAAACAAGACTCATACTGACACTTGATTTGTGCCACGCCCCGATGAGGTGCTAAGCTTATTAGATTCCTAAATTTATACTTTCTCTTATATATCTGATAGCGACCTCGAAGCATAATGATAGCTTCATTGTAGTTAAAAGTTTTGTTGCAAGGTCCAGAAGGGCACTGAACAAATCTAGTCCAAAGTAATGCAGTCTTTTGGCCTTTATATGGCATGGTTAAAATTATATATGTATAGAGTACAAATGTACCGTATTCATTAGATCTAATAGCTTTTCTTATAGCTTAGGTACGCCCATCCTTGTTTTACGCAAGTAATGAAAGCAAAATTTTCTAGTGTAGTTTTCTAGCCCTTAATGGGATATGACTGTTGGTTTCGGCGCAACGAATGGTGATCGCAACAGAACTGCATATATACGTTCTCATCGTATTAGGCAGCTTCGCTAACTTCATACGAACAACTTTTGTAGAATAACATAGTATAATTTTTACAGATGGGCGGCCATTCAAGGTGGAGATGTCGGACCAGGATCTGGTTGATCAAATTCAGGAGTTGGCCCGGGAGATTGAAAGCATGGACGATGTCAGCAGCGTAGCTTCTGAGTCCCAGAGATTGAGTCCAAGTTCAAAACTTACTGTATTGTGGGCCAAAAAGCGATTCCCCAGACAAGGTCAGTTCTACTATGGCGGTAATTTCGTCTCGGTTAGTAGATTACAAAATACTTTCGACAAAAAAGTGGTCGTGCCTTATTATTGTATCTACCATTGGCAGTCAATTTGACCGTTTTCAACATGGTACGAATAGGTGTACAAATGAATATCTATAGGTTTATTATTAAAAGCAATGGTATTTAATTAGCATTGAAATTATTTAGAAGATGATTGAAACAGACAGGTAAATAGGCTATAACGGCAGCACAGTGAGTGAGACTTGCAAGCGCATGACAATGACCAAAGATTAGAGCTAGATCTTTAGCAAGAAGTCACTAATTTTCCTGAATTAATTTGCTTTAATTCGAATCTATCATTTAGTCAAGTTAAATTTATACGAATACTATAACACTCTTCATTTGTAATTTGTCCTCAGTTGGCTATGTACAATAGGAGTTAATTATTGGTATTAAATTCATTTCTTAAAGTAATTGTTCACTCTGACTATACAAGTAACATTGTGCAGGTATATGTAATCATATTTAGATAATTCCATCGACTGAAGTATCATAGACCCACCCGTTAAGTATTTAAACAATTCGCTTACTGACTAAAGACTTCCGGAAAAATGTTTATAAGAGAATGTAATAGCAGCAGAGGAATGAAACATCGACTAACATATATAGACATTACTCATATCATTTTACATAGTTTGTGTAAAAATAAATGTCTTAACGGTTTTTTCTCTCTTAAAGAACAACTTTTATTTGGTTTAAGGGCAAGCTAAAACTGCGGTCATAATGTGCTTAATACTGACAAAAACTACCAGAAAAGTTAGCAGCAAATTCAGCACCAATTCTCAATAAGATTCTTACTGTAGTATGTTTCTCTATTACAGGCATTCGTTCCACCCGAAAGGTGGGACAGCAGCGCAAACTCAGCTTCGGCGCGACCACACGAGTCGAAGTAGGCCATTTACCGTTGAGGCAAGTTCAAAGCAATGGTCAATACCCAGACTCTTGGGAGTGGACACAGAAAGATCACGACGAAAGTCACCCTCTCGAAGGATCTTTGAATAATTCTCAGCCGATTTCACAAACACGATGGCCATCTTCAGCTGCATCGCTTAGCGAAGAATCGGAGTATTCTATTGGAACGATTGCAGCGCCTCTCGATCAAGAGAGTATCTCTGATGCTGAGGAGAAACAACCTGAGGCGATAAAACTAGTAGTGCCCCAGTCAATCACGAGTGTTGATGAGCATTTGGGCTGCACACCAACGACGGCTCTAGATGTGCAGTTATTAATAAGAAAAGACATACCATATCGTCTCAAAGAGAACGGGGAAACTATTATGAACGAGTTGGACATTCCGGTAGAACAGGCCATAGATGCCATCCAACAAAGGAGCGAAGAAGGTAGGCAAGTTTACATGACATCGAGGAGTAGAGGTGAGCCAAATGTGAAGCATCCAAAGTTTGTATCTCCTGAGGTATCTACTGTGCTAACAAACAATAAATACTGGGATCATCAGGCGTATACGAGAAAAGTAGTACCGACCGGTCCGCGGTCACAATTAACTGCGGACTCTCGCAATAAGCTCGCAACAGCTCGAAAAATCATGAGCAAGCGATCTGGCTTGAGCACAAAGAATAGTGCTACCCTGGTACCATACAAGTCGCGAAACAGTAAGCACAAGGACAGTGAACATCCAGCAACAACTTCTCGAAGTAGAAACCGCACGGAGGGAAACAGTCGCAAGAGGAGAAGAAATGTTGATGGGTTGTGTCAAAAGTGTAGAAAGCCTCTAGAGAAGAAACTTGCAGTTAAATGGAGCGAGAAGGAATGGGACCATTTCTGGACAAAAGTGTCTTGCGCTGCATCAGACATTCGTACACTACGAGAGCATGGCCTCGACGATAATGAGGCATGTGTAGGTTTCTTGCACAGTTTTAAAGACCTAATTAACATGCCATTTCTATGAGGCAGCCTAAGAATGGCATTGTATTGATGTATGTATTCATAGAAAACGAAGGTGTACATTTACTGTATGGGAAGTTGTTAATGGACTAAGATATTCAGTCAATGAGCTCCCCAGCCTCAAGCGTAGAAAATATGGCATTAAAGCAATTTCGCCGCTAATTGGGCATTTAAACAAATGCTGCAAGTGACTTGTACTTGGCTTTAAATTTTGTTATGCTGAAGATCCTCATTTCATAAATAGATTGTCTGTTTGACATTGCTACGTGTCATTGTTGAGAGTGAAGAAGCTGGGAACTGAAGCAGCTATGTGTTGTCATATCATGGCAAGTCCGACTATTTCATGCATTCCTTTGTCACGCTATTTTTTAAGTTCTCAATTTGACCTTATGGAGCACTTCATTGGGGCTAAATTTTTCCGATGATATCGGTGGTTCGAAACAAAAAAGTAATTGTTTATCTCGAGAAAGCATTTCAGTTATAGTCTGAATACACCAAAGATGGGGGCTGCAGTCAATCGATTATGTACGGGTGCCGGAATAACTGTAACCAAAAAAAATATGCACTGTACAAAGCACGATAATTTGCACGGTATTATTACCTTATTAGTACCACAATTATTACTAGAGAAAGGTAATTACAGCGTGCATACGTTCACCTAAAAGGGAATGACATTCCATGCAGTAACTAGTGGAAATGTAAATGATACATGAGACCAATAAGCCATTTTTATGGTTTGACTTTTAAGGTAGGATTACTTTAACGAGCTTGTGGGAGAAATGAGATCAACAAACAGTGTTTATATTATCACTTGTTCCTTTGTTACTAAATTTGGTAAGTATATGTAGTGTGACTTATTTATTTTAGCAATTATGAAGCACTTTCAGCAGTTAAGAAAAATCTAGATCTACCATCTATGGTACCCCATGTGGTTATCTTTGTTGGGTGCTGAGAATTGTGCCCGGAAGTTGCAACTGCGCTAGTCCTAACAATGTCAATAAATTTTTCATTCTCTTGTACAGCGACTATGTAATATGGAATGTGTAGAATCGTTCAGATGTTTAGATTAGGTGGAAATGACTCAACGGGCATCATATTGGTACGTAAAGCTATTTAATAGGTGTGTTCTATTTAATTCCAGTGAGAGAGCGTCCTACATTAGTAGCAAACACGCAGAGTCGGAAAAAAATACTAGCGAAGTAGACTTACGTATGTAAGTTCAAGGATCATGGAGTTAACTATATATTTCTTTTTATTATAATACGAAATTCTGTATAAGGAACCTCATTGTACCCTACAGTGCTTAACATTCAACCTACTTAAACAATTGTTATTTAAGTTAGCATATTTGAACCTTACGCGTCATCATTAAAGGCAATGAAACGCTACCGAAAACGTATATTCAGTTATAAAAGCAATAACAATTGCTAGAAATCGGTTAATTTGACCGGGAAAGGTATGAAGAGGTATATGAGAATTATTAGTAGACTTGATGTTAATCAACAAGGGCCCCTCTTTCACTGTTTGGACGAATGGGGTGTACAGTGTATATAATCTAACGAATAGTCGTTAACATAGGATACTGCGTTATACATATCAAACATTACCAACGTTCCTGACTTAGTGATCCCACTCCGCGTGATGTATCATTCTGATGTGAGAAGTCGATGTAAATTTTGGAAAACTGTTGGAAACCGGAGAAGATTGACAGGAAAATTCTGCTTTATATCTGTAAAATATTTCTACTCGGTGGTAAATATATTTGAATTTGCTTAATCGAAACATAGCATAGACAGGCCCTTTTCTTCTCATTCTCCGTAAAGTACAAGGTTATCCTTTCATAAGGTATTCACGAGTGAGGCGAAAGATATTCCGTTTGTAATATGGACAATAATAATGAGTCGTATGTGAAGTGCATAAAGGAATACATAAAATTGTTAGGTACGATCTTATTACGTTAGGCAATAGAAAGTCTATAAATGTTATAGATGTTATTGCCAATGGCTAACTTTTGTTGTCAGAGATGGAGGAATACTACATTTAAAAACTGTTTTAGGGCAATGCCTTCACATGAGCAAGAATGAACGGAAATGTAACAAGAGGAGTACCAAGAACAGCGAAGATGGGGCTACATTGTCACTTTTCTACTAATGACGAAGGTGGTAGGTAAAGTCAAGGGTTAAGTGCGTGGGAAATATTTGTTCAGGTATATGGTGTAATTAGCTTATACGTACAGTCTTAAAAACGTGCGCAAGGTCTTATCATTCGTTTTCAATGACTTCTTTGTCACAGAAGAAAGCCCATCATACGCAGCATATTAAAAAATATCTATCAGGACAGATACAGCTCAGGAGCTTTGTCAGTCGCCTTCAGCGGATGTTGTTGTATACGAACGCACGCTGAGGTATAAAAAAATAGCATGCGTTAAATAACCTGTTTTGTTTCTCGTTCCATGTAAATGCAGTTCAATCTGAGTTTATGTTGAGTTGAACGTAAAACTTCGCCTGCTTTTTCAAATGCCTCCCGATCGTTTTGATACTCATCTGTCTTTAAATGTTTTCGACTTCTATATGTCGGCTCTACTAGCGTTAAGCACTGCTTCAGACTGCTGTATGTGCACGTCCTGTTTCGAATCAAGGCGATCACGTGTGCCTAAGTTAAGAGCACAAACACGTTACCAGTGCACCGTCAAAAGAACAATCCGTTTCTCTCTTGAATGCAGTGTACTACTCAAAGCTTCTGGCAGTCTCTGTTGTTTCATTTAGTTAAAGAAGGCTCCAAAAGTTGGCTTTTCTGGGGAAAAATGTATCCTCGCAGTAAAATGCATTTGCACACTCTTTCTTTTGATATAAAGAGCGATCTGGGAAGAAAGATAACAAATCGATGTCAAATATGTCATTTATGAAGACATCTTTTCACATTAAGGCACATATCTTCAAAGAGGTGGCGGAACCTTTAAAGGTGTTACCGCTAAAACGACGAGAAACCAAGAGGAAATATGGGAATAGTTTCTTTATATCTATTTTTTGTAAATTACTTTACGCAAATAATGCAAATATAAATACAAACTAGGCTAAAGTAAGGATTCATTCCTGTGAGTACTTGCTTAGCTAACAAAACTAACGTTTTAGATTTACTGCAGCAACGTTCTGTTGTTGCGGAAGGACATTCAGGTTACGACTACGGATGTTTTTTGGTTGAATGCATGGGTTAACGTTCTGAAGCAATTAGAATTATCCCTCTTATAAAAATGTTTACAAAACTGTGTTATTTAGTTACAATAATGTATATAATAGTTTGATGTAAAAAACTAAAAAAGGATATTCTTACATGTTGTGTACTACCTATGTTGTTGGTTATACAATGCAATAGTGTTGCTATGTGGCTAAAATTGCGAAAAAACTCGGCAAATAAACAATTGCTTGTTTATTGTTTTCATGAATACTACTTTTTTTCTAATTTGATTTTGATAGGTTCTAATGGAGGGCACAACAAAGTTCTGACAATATCAGACGCCAGATATCATAAAAGCCCTTCGCTACGGCAGCATTCGCATACATTTGTTAACTTGACCTGGCAGCCCCCAGGAATAATAAAGTGTCACTGCCAGCAGTACGCCGCCGATTATTAAAAAAGTTATTTTTGGTGCATCGTTTTTACAGCAATGCGGAACATTCAGAGAAAACATTCGTTTGTGTGTCAAGCAACAGAGCAAGTGTATTCTTTTTGTTAGCGCCATGTTACAACCGACAGTGTCTGATATTAAGATTAGAGTCAACTGACATTATGAAGGTACAATTTATACTGCTATAGAAGCTGATATGTAAAAAGACAGTTCATTTTTTAATTCATGTATCATGCCTTTTAGGAAATTCAAGCCCACTATTTTTGGAAAGATATATGAATACATATACTAGGGGCCCTCTATTAGACTAACAATATTGACGAATGTATGCGGTCTACGCCTCGATTGCTATCGTACAGTCTTCGTGAAGCGGATGAACGGCAAAAAACGTAAACGCAACAGAGTAAACTGATCCTCCAAATGGCCCAGGCACGAATGCTACGGAAAATATTAGGTAAAGCATGACACGCAAACGAGGACTTGGTATACAGGTCATATATCTGTCAGTCCTTCTTAAAAGAAAAATCTGATGAAATGATCTGAAGCCCATGAAAGGTGCAGGTATGCGTAGTACAAAAAACATGCACCTTTACGCGTATAATGACAGGTAGGATATAGGAGAATGAGAAACGGAGAGATGTTTTTTAGAAATAGTGGCTTAAGAGTCTCAAAAACTGAAAGCTGTAAGGCGCTCTTAGTAAAGAGCTGACCAATAAACCTTTTTTTTTAATCTGCACCAGAGTTAGACTTCACTAGCGTCTTTTAGCCTGTAATTATCAATAAAGGGCAAAAAGCTATTGCATCTGTAACGGAGTTATTTCCAGAAATGTCTAAACAACATCAATGCATTAAGTTAATAAGATTGCCTTAGAATACGCGGTAATTATTTATGGACATATGAGATCTTTAGAATAGTATCGGGAGTCTTTCTCTACCTTGCTAGGCCCTTTTTATCTGACGTCTCAGGTCATGGCCCTCATTCTCACTGCACATGTGAATACAAAAAACAGGAAAACCAAACACCTAGATATAAGGACCGTTTTGCAATTCTCCGGAACGGGATATGTGAATTGGCTGTTTAAATAGAATTTGAGTGTCGGATATGAAGATAAATAGAAAGCAATCGTGGTATTCACAGGCAAAGGTAATAACATCCAAACGGGTCGGACATTTTATGAAGAATGTCGTAAATACGCACGAAGCTCGATTCGAACGCTGAATGTCTCCCCAGTGGCGCAATCGGTTAGCGCACGGTACTTATATGGCAGTGGCCGTGAGCAATGCCGGGGTTGTGAGTTCGAGCCTCACCTGGGGAATATTTTCTAGCTTATGATGGCATTCGTTTTTCCAATCAATTAATTTAAAGATCAATCAGTAAGGTCAGCACGGTTAACGTATTCAGTAAAGTGGCCAATATAAGTATCGCACTGTTTCTTATGAAACTAGGTTTAGTATACTAAGTAGCAGCTACAATTGTGTGCTACGGATCATAGCAACTGCCGAGGATGAAAAGACTTCAGTTACATCTTCATATCCCCAGTATTTGGTGTCCAGTGGGTTAAGCTGACTGTTTAATTGTTCGTCTCAAGTTTTAATTTCAGCAAGTAACATACACGTACTTCAAACAAAGGGGATATGATTTGTCTGCAGATGACGATACTGGACCTGTTTCTTTTATCGTCTGTACATTGACAAAGGAACAACGTAAAGATATCAAACTCCCGTTTAATCATTTACCGTGCCGAGTAATCTGTGGGTAGTTTGTAAACCATCGACCATATTGTAATAAACATTCCTGTGCTTCAATTGGAAACTAGGTAAATGACATATAAGTATATTTTTATATAAGCGGTCGGCATCTCCAAAGAACCTTGGATCCTCTTCGGAATATAGTCTTACAGTTCAGTGCATTCTGAACCGTAATATCTACTTGGTATTTATAAAATATAATAGTTGGTACCAGTGATATGCGAAGCATTTTCCACAAGCGTTATTGGATGTAGCAAAGGTAACGGCGCCGAGACGATTGGATTTGTAAAAGAAGGCATCAATAATGAAAAATATTGCATATTATGATGATGATAAAACCACTAAAGGGTGAACTACGATTTTACAGAAACGCTGATATGCATGGAAAAATAACGGCAAGGAAATCTACACGAGTTCAGTCAATAGGAAGGGCAAGGCGGGTCTAATGTGTATGTGTATGTGTTCAAATAATGAATTGCATAGTTCATTTGCTATATTATCTATAAATCATAAGATCATTTCAGACCGAGTTCTTATGCTACTTCTTCAGTTCATCGGCCAACCGTAGTGTTATCGAAATCATCATTCAATGTTTTTAGGTAAATAATGGTTACATGAAACGCATCCAAAATATTTTCTCTCTCCATTGTTCTGACATATATACAGGGCAAGGTTAATATTTGTAAATTATAGTACTAACATTTTAATTGAATGAAGGTACATTATTAGATGGTACACTTGACTTGACTCATCACGCGTCATTAGAGTGCGCGAGATAAATTCTTCTCTTAAAGTCAAAAAATAAAATATAGTAAAGGGTTTTCTTAGTGTGCTAAAAGTTCGGCATATAAGGTTAACGGCTCAAAAGCAGTTATAGCCTCGTAAATACATAAATACTATTACATCTACATAGTCTTGAAATCGTCTCCGTGGTTGTCAAGGTAGTAGGTTTAAAGCTGTCAACCTAAGTGATATAGTTGGTTTTTAAGACGCTTAAGTTTTTTAGCATGGTTTATGTATTCTTTTATTATTTACACCTTTAAATTGAATTGAGTAAAAACATAATTCTATTAGATTTCTCTTCAATTTACATATAAGTTCACCATGTGTTTTACATTCATAACATAATTTTTGTACAACTGAATTTTATACTAGCTATATCAATACGCATATATCAATTCTGAATGAATGGTTTTAAAACCCGTAGATTTGATAGGTTTGTAATTCATTGAACCATTTCTTTGGCGTATTAAAATACGTCGTCAAATTGGGCTATTGGTAGGGCAAAGGTTCCTTGATCCGGATTATAGTACTCGAATCTGCAATGAAAATCCAAGCAGCACATTATTCATTGTTCAATAATTACTCTCAGTTCCAGTATGATGACTGGTTAGAATATTAGACTAGCACTATTCAAATAATTATTTGTTTATCCCAGTACTAACAGGCTTTAACCAATGCGCTCATTGCCTAAACTTTCATATCTTCTCAATTTTCAGTTATTTATTTGGATGAAATAAAAAGAAGAGCAGAGAAAAAGCACCGCCCACCAAAGATGGAAAAGCTTAGTATTTAGTCTTCTTCTGTGCGCCACACCACATAGGTTACTTTAGCCTAGTAGATAGATAGTAAAAGGGAAGCGTCCATTAAATTAAGACTGTAAAAGAGACCTAAGTTATTTTAACCAGAAATACGTTGTCTTAGAGAATCAACATTTTCAATAGCAAACGGTTGTTTAAATAACGGTATCACGTTGAAAATAGCTGCTTAGTTCAAGATCGCCCAACAGTCTGTTTTACTCGAAACGGTCCTATGTTCGTAGATAAGAGGTCAATCAGCGACCGAAGAGGTGATAATTTTCGGATCTTGTATATGTTTACATGACGTCTCGAGGCCTAAATGAGATCCTAGTTCAACTATAAGATGAAAAGTTCGGACAATTTATGTAACACTGTTCATTTGCAAGCAGAATATGTATTTCAGCTTAATTTTTTTGTGACAACAGAAGTAATAAATGCCAGAGAAAATTCATGACTTATGGCTTCTTCAATTCTTTAAACGCTAAATGGAAAAACATTCTGTTATAATTTACCCACCTTGTGCCCTCGTAGGGTGGAAAATGAGGATTCGTGCTGGCCGTTGATGACCTTCTCCACAAGGAAGGTTTCAGCTCAAAACGCTTGAAAGATGGTTGGCGTTGAAGTTTAGGGGTGGTCCTTTCTTTACTAACACCAGCGCTTTCAGATCCTAATGGAGCTTCGGAGTTCGTTGAAAGAACATCTGTGTTTCTATCGTTTGCAGGTTGGAAGTGTCGTAACGGTCTTTCAGAGCCGGTGACGACCTGATCTCGAGCTGAGGAATCATCGACCAGTGATGGGGTCGGTAGCATTGCGAGCGGTAATGGAGAAGGAGGAATCCGTTCGCCCGCTCCAATAAAGTCTGTTTGCAGAAGAGGAACAAAATTGAGTCGGCTATATACTGTTTATGAACCCCACATTCGTTCAAAGAGGTAGACTAGATCAGTAAATACCGGTAGTACATTTAGCTTGTTTTCAAGCAGCGCGATGCGATAGTAAGGGATGCACTGCACAATACAATCGTAATCGTTATGAAAGCCGCAATGTCTTCATGGCCCGCTAAATGAGATTCCGTAGATATATGCACAACTTCATTGTAAGTGAAAGTAAGGAACCCCGTGGTATGTTGACATACTTTTCCGAGATATTAGTCTCTTTCTACATAAACTGTACGAAGCTTATTTGGACTATACTTTTCAATCTCATTTCCATTTTGTCTAGGATACACAATCCAAGAAACCCCGATGGCTTTTCCGCGTAGCAGTACTTCAAAATGTTGCTCTTTTAAAGAAATGTCTCAAAATTATATGGACCTTTAACTAATTTTTTGACAAATCGAGAACTTATGCTAGGTTTTTTCGCCTTCCTATATGTACACTGTGTGTCTAAGCCCGGAAACGGTCATCTCGCCATTAAACTATCGAGGCTAGATATGAGGCCGACCTGAAGGCGATATAGCATCAGGCAAGATGTAATTAAATTTGTTAAAATAACAAGTTTACCAAACTGTTTGGTATTTCAGAGAAATAGGAGTAAACGTCAATAGAGGGCTATGTAGAAACTCTCACAGTGATACATATGCGCATTTGTAGGAAGCGGTACAACTAGAAATGAAGGAATCAATTTAAATCAATTTCGTTATTACCTTTTGAAGAAAAATTTTTTTTCTTTTGATTTGGAAGAATGGTTTCGCCAGCTTCTGTTGTCACAGGTCGCGACGGCGGAGGAACCTCTTTGAGCTTGTGCAATGATTTAGGTGGATTTGATGTTTCATAAATTTGGTTCACGACAAGATTATTTGGTGGTAGAAGAGGCCGCGCAGAGCAATTCATCTCGTCTTCACAGGTGTCTTTTGCAAGACATTCCTCATGTGCAATACCTAGCTCGATAAACGCAATTCATAAAAATGTTTCACAAATCCGTTATTGTGCAGCCCTCATTGTTTAGACGGACTAGCCTTGTGTATTGATTTTTGGCGGCATCTGAATTATATTGTAAATATGCTCACAAAAGTGTGCACTGTCTTTCCTCTCTAAGGCAGCCTTTTGAACTTAACAGTAGTTTTTTTTTGTCTCTGTTTTGCCTTTCACCTACTATGTATCACCGGGCTGACGGCTCCCTTATAAATTGCAGAGTGGAGTTAATGTGAGAGTAAGAGCTTCTTTCGGGATCGGTTCTTAATGGAATTGCTTAGAACAAAAATATTGGAGATAACTAGCTTAATAGCTTTTGTCTTTTAAATTTGACCCCAAAAACGACACAGCGTTCTTTAAGAGCAAGTCAGTATTAAACTTCTATTGCTACCTATGTGATAAATAAAGAACTACTAATTAAAGAATACTTTTCATAATATGATGACACCATTTTGTCCTAAAATTGAGAAAAAGATAACAACAACTCTTTTAACGACGAAGAGCATACATACAGACTAAAAAATGCCATACAATCAATCCAATATGTATCGTATTTCATATAAGTATTCCGATTATTTGAAGCCAACCTTTGTTGCCTTTAAATACAAACTGCATTATCGATTTCAACAACAAATAAAACGCAAAGGTCTTTCGAGGCAGGTAAAAAAATACACGCACCTGGTGCAACTTTATCACGAGTAAAGTCCTTGTGCTGCAATACTTGATCGGAATTCTGCTCATTCGATTTTGAGATGAATTTCTGAATTTCATCCTGCAAGTGTTTTCTTGCGTTCTGGTCCCTACCGGCAGACGCGACTACATCGGACCGACTCTTACTGAACATTGCTCGATGATAGAAGAACATTAGTAGGAGCAGTACCAACTAAAAATATCGTTGATCACATAGCGAAATACTTCTACATTATAATATTGGATAAAAGACATGTTATAGGTTACTTAG